>NC_051177.1:133502880-133802880 GCF_013339695.2 Rhipicephalus sanguineus
GAGTACGGCGGTCTGGGTCTACCGGATATTAAGATCTTCACTAGAGCATTGGCAACAAAAGCAATCTCTATAGGTTGCTTGCTGATCCGGAATACAAAGGAAAGCGCCTTCTAATGTACTGGACAAGTACTCTAAAGATTACATTTACAAGGGAGATACAGTGGACCGCAAGCTAAGAAACCACTAGAGGTTTACAAGAGTGTGTGCGACGTTAGGCGCACAGTAGATCGAAAAACGATGAGCAAAGGGCTTGACGAACTAGCGCCAATAGATTTAAGCTATACTTGCTGATGGAAGAGACACTGGGAGACGAAGATAAAAGAAAAACGAACCCAAGCCGATTGAAGACATGGAAGAAAAGCAAGGTTCCTGAAGTGGTTCGCGAGTTTGACTGGCTGAGAAGATGGAGCGTGTTACAGACGCGTCAACGCCTCGCCAGGTTGCACGTGACACCAAATGGTAGATGCGCGAATTGTGGGCAATCCGAGACCTAGCATGCGTTGTTCGAATGCGTTGCAACTAAAGGTGTATATGGTACCTTGTATGGCGGACCTTTGCTGTTACAGCTACGTCGCTGTCGCAAAGGATTGACGACATGTTTGCCCAAACGATACTCTTGGTCACAATGCACGTGATCTGTAGGCGTCGGGACCAGGCGGAAGCTCGTCGACAACCACAGTGTGCAGTGTTCCCAGCCGTGCACCGTATTTTTCGAATTGTTTTCGGATACCTAGTTGACGAGCTGTCAGTGAGTGGCGTACTCGGTTTTTCGTATTACTTGGGGAAAGACTGCAATTTCCAGCAGCACCATACTGAATTCACAAAAAAGAAACAAGTTACCCTACTCCGCGTGCTACACTCCCCCAACCCCCTTTCTTTTTCTTTTTTTCTCACCTCCTTGAGAAATACAATGCTTTTAGTTAACACGTTGTTTTGTATAGTTGCTTGATAGTGTAGCGGGTATTACTGTAGTCTGCACAAGATTGTGTCTAGCGTTGTGTAAGTTACACTGACGCAATTTATAAGTATTTAGTTTATAAACGTCTCTAGCGCTTGCGTGTACCGCAAGCGCTTGAGACGCTTTTTCCTCTGTACAATTTTCCTCTGTGGTGAGAAAAGGAAAAATTGAATTCCGCATGCTACCTTTTTAAATAAACCTTGCAGGTACATGTAGAAATTATGAGTTAATCCTAAGCCACATGTAAGTCAACATGGGGCGGCACCGTTTGTGTCCGCCACATGGTCAAGTATACATGCAGCAGCAGTTCCAAGTGATGCGAGTGCACGTAAATTTCGTCTGGTTTCCTTTTCTTTTCTTCTGACGATTTGCTGGTGGTAACCTGCCATGGTGACAGTGCAATCGGACGGACGGCACCTGTGTATTCGTGTATGTATACGTGTTCAGTGTGCATTGTTTGTTACCTTATGCGGTTACGGTGATGTGAACCATTTTTATCAGTACCCAATAAAATTCCCTCTGTTCCAACCAGGATAGATCGCCCAAGACGTCAAAGCATATACGCTGTCCTGGTCTGCTTGTGTTCTCCTTGGGTCTTTAGACCAGGAGAAAGCATTCGACCCACTGGAGCGGGCGTTTATCTTCAATGTGCTCACTGCCTCTGGCTTTCCGCATTGATTTGCGAAATTAATCAGACTTTTGTACGCTGGGAAGAGCACACTGATTCTGGATGGCTGGGATAGTGCTGCAATTGCCCGTTGCACGTGGGGTCCGTCAGGTATGTCCATTGTCCCTTGTGTTATTTGTCCTCAGCATTGAGATATTTTTTGCGTGCTTTGGACGCGGATTCACGCTTCCGGGGTCTTGCTTTTCTTTGCCGCAGTGTTGTGAAAGTCACAGCATTTGCTGACGACATAACCCTGTACCTTTCGAATGACGACGTAACGTTGTACCTCCACAGAGCATATACGTTTATTCTTTGAGTACGGTGACATTTCAGGTGCAGCACTGAACTTCCCAAAGTCCCGATATTCGTTCATTGCCTCTCCAATCTCCAGACAGCTTCGTTTCCCTGATTCAACCGGCCACGTCCCTTTGTATTTCAGGTATTTTATAAAACCACTATGGTATTTATGACTACGTTTGGTTAACCGCTCTCGAAAAGTAAGACAAAGAACTCATGACGCAGAGCATTTCGACTTTCCGCTTCTCTAGCAGAGGTGCCTTGCGAAGACCATATTGTGCAGGTCCTACTTGGTACTTCCGTCGCGTGGTGCAACCGTCATTACGCATCGTGCAATCAGTGCAGTCTGCTTTGTGTTGTTTTTTTGGTCAGGTGGCACTGAGTTGCCTTCTCGTGCGTCACTAGGCCAGCAGTGTTCCCAGGCAGGCTTTGCTTTCCCTTCGGTATCCAATGTCCATACGCTGCCGGTTAATGGCACTGTGCTTCCTGTTGCGCCTTGTACAAGGTGATGAATCTACTGTGCGAATTATTGCATATCATTTTTTGGGCCCTCACCTCCGGTATTTGATGACTAATGTGCATCTTAACAGTGGTCCCGAGTCAATAACACTCCCTGAATATTATGCAACAGCTGTAGCATTTTTTTCGCCACGTCCAGTCGACCTGTCCAGGAGCAGATGAGCTCAATAACCCTGTTGTTCACAAAACAGCTGCTTATTTCTCCCCTGTTAGTTCCTCCGGCTCACAGCGCTCGCACTATATTCATGCCTCTTGGAGCGCAGCAGGCTAACGGCATCTTTTCTACCTGGCCACCTCCGATACTTCATGTGGTGCCTGGAATGGGATGTTCTTGCCACTCTCTACCACCTCGAGCGGGGGAGAATGGTCCAGTCAGCGACATGCCCGAACTGTCCTCTTCACGAAATAAATCAGCATGTTCTGAGGCAATTTGACTTCTCGAATGTTCTGGAGGGCCCCTGCATTCCGCATTTCGCGGCCTCGCAGTAAATGGCTTCGTTGCTTTTGGGCGTTGTTCTCACTCGCAGGTTGGACCCTGTACTGTACATTCCTTGAAGCACCATGACAATTAGTCAACAATTAGGCACAATGCTCTTGCTGTCTGGCTAATCTAAAAAAAAAAAACTAACATACTCTTATTTCACAACGGGGTCCGTGTTAAAATACTGGCCAAAAACAAAATTTACATTAACAGCCTCCCCTCCAGTCACCCTTATCTTCCATTAGCAATTCCCGCTGTCCAACCGCGACAAGGCATCGGCACACTTATTAAGTGACGCCTTTATGTGAGAAAATGTGATGTCATACTTTTGTAATGCCAAGGCCCATCGGGTCAGGCGTGCACTGGATGACATGGAGCGGGTCAGTTAGGTCAGCGGGTTGTGATCAGTCACCACCTTTATTCTGGCGCCAAATAACCAAGTGTCCAATCGTCCAAGCGCCCACACAACAGCGAATGCCTCTCTTTCAATAGCTGACCACTTTGCCTGCTGAGGAGTGAGCTTCTTACTGAGGAATGCAATAGGTTTCTGATCTCCATCTGTCTCTTGAGCCAAACAGACCCCTACACCCCTTTCCGAAGCATCTGTCGTTAGCACGAACTCCCTACCCAGGTGTGGAGCACTTAATGAAGGCACGGCCTTCAGGGCCAGATTAATAGCATTAAATGCCCTTTCACTTTCTAAGCTCCACGGGATGATGTTGGGTACACGGCGGTTTGTCAGGTCTGTCAAAGGGCGCACTATTTCTGAGTACGCGGGTATATATTCCCGATAATAATTGAAGAGCCCCAGCGTGCTTCGCAGGTCTTTCTTTGTACGCGGTGTTTTCAACTGCGCTATCGCACGCACCCTATCGGGGTCGGGGGAGTGAGACCCTGAACCAACGATGTGCCCTAAGTACCTAACCTTCGCTTGTGCGATCCTGCACTTTTCCGGGTTAATCGCTAGACCCACTTCCGCTATAGCGGCCAACACCGCCTCCAAGTGACGTACATGCGACTCCCAGCTTTCCGAGTACACTGCTACATCATCTATGTAAACACACGAATAGCCTCTATGCCTTTGGAGTATTTCATTAATAATCCTTTGGAAGGTCGAGGCAGAGTTTCACAGCCCATACGGCATTACTCGCCACGCGTATAGACCACTTGTGGTCGCGAATGCGGTAAGCTTCTGCGAGCTCTCTTCGACCGGTATCTGCCAGTAGCCCCGAGTCATGTCGAGTAGCGTTATGTAGTTAGCCTTAGCCACTTCATAAAGCAATTCCGCCGTTTTACCCATTGGGAAATTGTCTGGTTCTGTGTCTGTATTTAATTGGCGGTAGTCAACGCACATTCTCATTGTACCGTCTTTCTTCGAAACGCATACAACCGGGTGCGCAAAGCTGCCTTCGATGGGGTAAATCAAGCCCCAATCCTTCAACTCGGATACCTGTCTTTCCACTTCCGCTCTCAGCGCTACCGGCACACGATAGGGGTAGGACTTCGCTGGCGTCGTGCCCGGAAGCATGGTAATTTTGTGTTTGCCCACTTTACACATTCCAGGCTTTTCTGAAAAGGTGTGCTCATACTTCTTCAATACTTTACTCAATTCGTGTGCTTGCGTTTTCGACAGGTGTGTACTTTCCTGGAGTATTGTAAGTATGCCATTGCCTCCCCTCTTACGCTCCGGAATTGTTTCCAACTTGCCGAACTCTTCGTCTGTTTCAAACACTACAGCCGCGTTATGTACCCGGACGTAGTACTTTCTGAGGTGATTGGTGTGCACCCATTTTTCCGCACCTTCCGGAAACCTGACGATGTAGCTGTCTTGCCGCACCTGCTGCACCGCTTCCGCGGGTCTATTCCACCTCGGCTGCATCTTTCCCACGTGTCCTGTCTCAAGAACCAGTACCTGCTCCCCCGCGTCAAACTCTTTTGGCCTAGCTCGAAGGTTATACTTCTCAGTGTACATCTGCTGCATTCTTTCCGCTCGGCTGTCAACTGCACACGCTGCTTCTGTCATTCGCGCACGGAGCTCCGTCAAATATGCAGTTGCACTTTTATTTAGACCTATTGGCGGCTGCCAATCTCCCGTCCAGCTTTTCTGTAGTATGTTTAATGGTCCTTGGGCCAAGCCACCATACATTAGCTCGAACGGTGCCACGCCTGTTATCTCATGAGGAATCTCGCGATACGCCCACAGGACACATGGTATATAGCGGTCCCAATCTCGCGCATGGTCGTGTATAACATGTCTCAGCATCGCCTTAATTGTTCCGTTCCACCTCTCCACTAATCCGTTACTCTGTGGGTGCTCTGGCGTTGAAAACCGTACCTGCACTCCCAGTCTTTCTGTCAGCTCATTAGTCAACGCTGCAGTAAAGTTCGTGCCCTGATCACTGCATATAAGTTCAGGTACCCCATACCGCGAGAAAATATCTAACAGCGCCTGACAATTTGCACTCGCGGTCAAAGCTCGAAGCGGAATGAATTCGGGCCACCTCGTGCATAAGTCAATCATGCACAAAGCATACTTGTGGCCGCGTGAAGATGCAGGCTCTATGGGACCGATACAGTCGATGTATACCACCTGAAATGGTGTTTGCGGTCGTGTTAGGGGAATGATTGGCGCTCGATCGGCCACCTTTCTACTCGCGAATTTCTGGCAGGTAAGGCAAGATTGACAATGCTTTTTGATGTCCGCCGGCATTGTTGGCCAAAAGAATGCACTACGAACGCGCTCTTTCGTTTTCTTTCCTGAGAAATGGCCACCGCAAGGTGCATCATGAGCGAGCTCCAGCACTTCTCTGCGACGTGTTTCAGGAAAGACAAGTTCATTACACTGCCTCCCGTTCAAGAGTTCCCGGTGGAACAACAGCCCACCCACTATGAACATTCCGTGTGTACCCTCACGTGTCTGCTCCCATGGCAATCGCAGGGAGCTGTCCTCCCGTTGCTCCTTTGCGAACATCTCATTACCCGCCTCATTCGTCGTTGCTTGTCCTTCTATTTAGACCCCATTGAATCTAGCCGGTGCTCCTGCGTCTCCTGAGCACTCACTTCATCTTCGTGATCAACTTCCTCGGCGGCATTCCGCTCCGCCCTCTCAATATGAATCACCAGTTCCCGCGAGTTTCTTTGAATCTGCTCAAGCTTCTCTAGCGTGTCCGGCGTTAAGAGGGCGTCTACTCCTTCAGCGAGTTTTTCAGTAACCGCGCACAGTTCCATGAGCTCCGGAGTAGTATCTCCCGCTGGAATGTTCTGTGCCAAAGGGACGTACATCAAATCAGCGGGGACAGCCTGCCCGAATGCTCCCCTCAGTCGCACTTTCCCTACCCCCTGGAGTTTCGCTACTTCCGGAACTAACGCTCCCCTGATCACTGCTATGTCTGCTCCAGAATCTAAGCACGCGTTAATCCTGCGCCCCGCACTCACCAACTCTATCCATGTTAAGCTCGACCTACCAGCTGTGCCCCTTTCGGTTGTTATGCTCTCCGCCGCCGGTTCACATGCTGCCCTCGCAGAGAGCCTCTCCTGAGGGAGACGATTTTGCCCCTGCTCCGTGGCTGGAGTTGTCATTTGTGAGCATTGCCACTGATAGTGCCCGTTCTCGCCGCATGCATAGCATCGGACAACCATTCTCTCATTTCCCTGCAATGACCTGTCTGTCATGCGGCGATTGAACACTTCGCCATTCTTCGAGCTACCCATGAGTGTTTTACTCGACTTTTTAGTACCCGTGCTTTCGTCATATTTCTGTGCTAGCTTCGCCAGGTCGTGAGGTCTCAGCCACTCTGCCGTCTCGTGCTGTAGCAAATACGCGCGCATGTCTTCACGCATCAGCTGCTTGACTCGGTCTGATATGAGCAATGCCCGCAGCTCCTGAACACTGCTAATCTCTCTACTGCGGAGATAATAATCTAGTAAAATCTCGAGCCTTGTGGCGAACTGTACCCACGTCTCATCTCCCTTCCGGCAGGCATAGAGGCGGCGCTTGTACTCCTCAGGGGTGAGCTTTAATTCATGCAGGATAAGGTCGCGAACCTCGTGGTACGAAACCACTCGGTCATCTGCCCGATTTGCCACCAATGTGCGGCTATTTTCGTTCAAGAGCGGCACAATGATAGCGCCTTGTACCTCGTCAGGGATCTCGCAGCTTCTCAGCATGTTTTCAGCGCTCCGGAACCACGCCGGCACGAGCTCATCGGAAACTGGCATTGGCGGAAAAACTGCTCGCAACTGATCCGCATACCGCGCCAAACCGCACCTGTGGCTCCGCCCAACTTCATTGCTCGTGTGCGATGGAAGCTTCAATTTTTGTAGCTCGATTTGGACCTTTAGCGCTTCTATTTCCAGCTCTTTTACACGAACTTGTACAGCTGGATCGGCGCTTTCTACAGCACGCACATCTGCGCTATCAGTATCCACCGATGCCTCATCACGATCTAGCTCGTGGTTCTCACTAGTCCCATCTGCCCTCTGACTTCTGGTCACCCTAGTCGTCATGGTGCTCCCGGAGAAAACAGAACAGGGACCCAGCTGTGCTTTCTGTCGGTAGCTGCGTCGCCACGCTGGCTGCTCGTCGAGGCCTCAGTTAGCAGCTCATGGGAGCCGCTTTCTGATGTACTGGACGGATTCGCACCGTTCAGTCTCTGCCTTCTTGCTTGGGACGACGGCCGGTCGTGCAATCACTCTCGCAGTACTCGTCGCTCCAGCAGTCGCTAGCCGCTCCGGGTGAGGTGCCGATGTCCGGGGAGAGGACGCTGCCGACCTTGATTGCAGCTCAGTTGACTGCCGCACTCAGTGTTGTCTCAGGTTCAGCCTTCTCGAGCTGCATACTTGCATGCGCCGTTCCGAGGTACTTTTTTTTTCTTCACCCCACCTCTCTTTGCTAAGGTTTATGTGCGTAAACACAGGACTGTGGGATGTCTCATTGTCCTCCAGGAAGCCGCCACGTCATCCTGTTGACTGCGCCAGTTAAATTTGGGTCGATGGAGGTGATCCCGATGGTTCGGATGATCGTGGCGACACGTTGAAGGACTGGACAGGCCCGGTTGTTCAGATCCTGGCAAACTTGAGTTTATTTACACACTTTTACACTGTATGACAAAACAAAGGCCGGGGCGGCCACTGAACAGCTCTCGCGACAACAACTGGGCTGGGCCAGGCTGGGCTCGCACCAAGCCTTCAAGCCCTTAAGAGAATATCTCTAAGTCCTTCGTCCCTGGATCAGAGTCGGCGCCAAGCACGATCTCTGTCCCCTCCGCAATCTCTCCATCGAGCACCAAGCTCCCCCTCTCCTCTCCTATTTCTTCCTTTAAATCCACCCTGTCTCGTCTGAGACCGCCTTACGGGACCAACCCTTTTCGGAACTCCACCAATAAAACAGAGAACTTTGTTTCTCTCAGAGACGTGTCTCCGCCTCTACGTTCCCACGCTTTGCTGCCCTCACTATGCGGCAAGCCAACTAAAGCGCCATCAATCACATACGCAGTCAAAGTACACTGAAATACACCACACCAACGTGCCCAATTTACAATGCCGTCTCGAACCTTGTCTGCGACAAGATGCCACCGCCTGTTGCAATTACTGCAAAACCACGTCGGTGCTCATTCAGTGAGGACCGTCGCGGCGGCGACACATTGTTTACGTTGTGAGTCTCCGTGAGATCGCTTCCGCCGCACGGGTGACTCCGCCGCGAAAGGAGCGGTCGACAAAAGGTCGCGAGGTTCGGCTACAAAGGCGCAGGTAGAGGCGAACGGCCTAATGGCCCTTCTGAGCGCCTCTTTTCCGTCGGGCGCCGTCTGCCGATTAGTCACCGTTGATCTGTACTGGTGAAAACTTCCCCCGAACATAACTTGTGCCTAGAATGGACTACATGCATGAAAGATGCTTCCTTGCGTTTTGCTTCTGTACTGTTGCGGTGATACCTACATTAGTTTCACTCATTGTTGATGCTGCAATTTGCCTTGCTTTGAGTTCATTTAGGTGGCCTCTGTTTTCTGCGTGCGTAAAGCCAGCAGTTAAATAAACGACTTCATCCTTTTGCAGGTTAACCACTCTCAGGCGATTTCACCTCAGCCACTAGAGCCATGGCTTCTAGTCAAGCAGGATGGCATGGTTAAAGATGCGTATTGCACCTGTATGGCCAGTCTCGGTGAAGCCTGCTTGCACATTGGGACATTGCTCTTCTATTTAGAAGGAGCTTGTGTTGCAGTGTTATCCCTACCTTCCGTGCTGCACATGTCTGGTCTGGATATAGCTGTCCTCTTTCCGACCCCTATATCCCCACCCCTGTGCAAGGTAGCAAACCGGTCGCTCGCACCAGGTTAACCTCCCTGCCTCTTCCTTTTCATCTATTTCTCTCTGTCTGGTCTTTTGGGAGATTCTTGCTTTGACATGCGTGGCTTGGCATGTAATTTACATTACAAAAAACATGGTTGCTTAAGGCAAATGTAGGGGGCAAGATGAACTTCATTCCCAGCAGTTTTATTTCTGTTAGGGCAAACAGTGGATTTTGAGGAAAATTCCTGCTTCAACATAATGGGCACAGCACGTGCGTTATGTGCATGAGAAAACATATGGTCAATTAACGCAAGAAGGGATTCTATAGACTTAAAAAAGCGCTTTTGAAAGACAAATACAGGTAGAAAAATGAACTTTATTTCCTGCTTTTGTCCTTACTGCACCAGTGTCTGAAACTTCGTTCAGAGTTTGTACAAGTTTCAGAGGCAGACATTACGGTCATTGAAGACCCCGCGTCAATGCTTCTTCAATGGATCAGAATGGCATACTGTGCGGCACTTCGGCCCATGTGTTTAGATTTAGGTGCACGTTAAGGAACCCTAGGTGGTAGAAATTTCTGGAGCTCTCCACTATGGCGTCCTTCATAATCATATCGTAGTTTTGGCATGAAAGTCCCCTGCAATTATATCCACAACACCACAGAGAGCTTCACTGCAAGACCAAAAAAAATTATGTTCAAAATGACCAGCTTTGCTGAGACTTTCTTGTACTATGGATGTCCACGTGTACTAATGTTTTGCTTTTTAAGGTGAAATTCATAGGTGTCTCATCAAGCACTAGCCTTGAAAAAAAGAGGGCAAAGCAACTCGCATGACCCCTCAGGCGTGACTAAACTGGTTCGAGCTGGAATCGAACCAAGGCATTCTGCATAGCAGTCAAGTGTTCTCCCACATAATCATGCGAATGCTTGAAACTGCTTTTGAAAGAAAGGCCTATAGGCATCATGTTGGGTAAAAAGTGACACTAGGACATAATATTGCGTTAAATCTCGCCAAGCATCTCCATCTGGGAGTTGCACAGGTGAGTGGTGTAAAGCTTCCTAACAATTACACTGGGATGAATTAGCCATTTCTATCAATATGTGACGTAGCTGAACGTACTGCCTTACAGATGTGCAGTGGTACATCCCTAAATACTTCAACGCCTTTGGAAAAACCATATAAAATATAAATTTAATGCAAAACATATGCAATTGTTTGTTACGGCTCATTTGTCTGACATGACTGCAGCCAGGCTTTCGCTGTTTTTTTGTTAGAAGAGTATATCACATGCTGAATTTGTAAGCACACATGGTTGAGGCTCCGCCTACATAAGTGGACATTGAAGTATTCCACAACTTAACACTGGCAAGAGTCGTATGCACTTTATTTTCATGGAACATTTGCTTGATAGGAAGAGCACTTAAACAAAAAAAACTACATATAGGATATTCTGATTTGTGGTCGTCATATAAGTAAAAATTGGGAGGCAAAGGCAAACTGGCGGGCAGGGAAGCAGTAGGAACACTATGTTGAGGATTGAAAAAAATAAGCAGAGGAAAGAAACTGGGATCAAGCTTTGGTGTAGGTCACTCTCCCACAGAATGAAGGACCTAGTCAGGTCACCGAATGTCACGGACAGATGGAGCTACGGAATAATAAGAGATGGGGAAACTATCTCTCAATGCCAAGAGAGTCTAGGAAAGCGGAGGGTTAGATGTAGTGACAAAATTACAAAAAAGTTAACCAGTCCACACATGATAGGGCACAGTGTAGATCATTGAAATGCTGATCAGTTAACTTGCACAACGGATTTGCTTAAACTTGTCAGTGCAGCACACACCGCAACAACTTTGTCTAGTTGTGTAACGTGTCTCCGTCTCGCACTGCTAAGAGATCAATTGAGATAGTGCTTGAGAGTATCTTGTACTTCCGCCTCAGCAAGCTTATAACTCGTTCCACGTGGATCCAGACATTTGCAATCTTCCTAGTCTATTCAACTTCCCAGGCTGACAGCTGAGGTTTGCCCCTTGTCAACGCAGGAATCTCGAGGCGTGCGCGATGGATACCTATAGCATCACCGATAGTAAATCCTCTATCTTCAAGGACTGTGTCGCCTGGGAGGAGGTTGTTTAAAATTCCAGTAGACTATGGTATTAGTTTGTGACTTGCCCGGCCTCCCCAACCTTTGGAATTAAAAGTAATAGCTCCCTGAGGTGCTATGCCAATCAAATATTTTGCCGTGTTGTGGTGCTTGTATCGCGACCACGTCTGTGACCTTGGAAGCATTGACGAAGGGCGCTGAATGAATATCTCGAAACAGTCTATTATGACAGCTACACTTGTCCCAAAGGCTCTTCTGAAAGCCATCGGCATGGTCTGCTACAGTTGTGCACGACTAGGCCAGTCTACAAGCTTACTTAAATGAACATGCATGGTCCTGATCCACCGGTCGACTATCCGGGTCACTGTGGCTTGACTGATCTGAAAAATGAAGCCAATCATGTTTATAAAGCAACCAGGACCACCTTGCCCCTAAATGCTAACCCTTGAGAGCATTGCAACATAGATAAGATGCAAATGTAAGTAAGTGCTCGCAACAGTGCTGAGTGAAGCCAATCCACTTACTTCATATCTATACGCCAGGTCCTGCAAGGCCACTCCCAATTGCAGCCTCATTAGTGTGAGTACAAATTCTTGGAATTTCGCAAGAGCATTGTTTGGGCTGTGTGGCACACTACTTTCGAGAAGTGTGAACAGTGAAATCAGAACTGTGAAGCTTGGTAGGCCCGTGTAAAATTGCACACGGGTGTTGTCATGCTCCAAAGAAGCTTTCGACAGCCGAAGTGTGTCCAAAGAGCCCTTCACCTCCTGTAACTCGGTGCGTAGGACCTGGTTATCAGCTTGAAAACTCTTTAGAACACTGCCTGTGATGTCAGTTTGAGTTTCAGCATCCTTTAGCACTGAAAGAAATGTATAGGCAATACATTACTATGCATTTGCCAGTCAGGTGCAGAGTGCTTGAGATATTTGTCATATTACTTACATGAAGTTGTATTTACTGAAGCTTCAGCTGCCGAAGTGGTGGCTAGAACACCAGCTTCAGCAAACTTTGCATCTGATAAAAAATGCAGGAATGTGACTCTTAAAATCCCTTGTGTTAAACACTTCCAGTGTGCTCCAACTGAACGAATGCAGTACTCACAATATGAGGCATCCACTACAACTCCAACGGGAGAACCCATTTCAGCTGAGGCCCTGCCTTCCTCGGGTGATTGCACAGATGGTGGGTCTGCAATGAGGTGTTGTCAATCATTGAAGTTATGTTCCTAAATTAAAGTACTCGGGCCGTTTGAACTGCGTAAACACAAATCACTCACAATAAACGTCAGCAACAGTATCATCAGCATCTTGAGCTACGGTTGAAGCTGGTACTTGTTGCAGCATGGATTGGCCTGCATTGAACTGTTGTCATTGCTATTTCACAACCACGAATTTTGTGCTCACATAATGCGCCCACTACTCCAGAGAGAGGGAAGCACCAAATAGTTTACGCTGTAGGACTGTTGGATATATGACACTGTTTACTGCAAGCAATAGGGTAGAGGATGAGCAAATAGTGAGGTTTTGTAATTTTTGTCAGAAAGACCAACCATGCAAAAATTAAAAGTACACAACTTGCCACTGCCTGCTAGCTCAAAGACCATCAGGAACAATATAATTCCATTACAAGCACACTGTGATGTAAAATCCAGCCTGTATGAACAGCTTATCTAGGGCACTGACCTGAACCGCTGTTGAGTGCGCCATGAGGCGCATGTGGCTCATCAGCTTCCTTGTTACGTGCTGTAACAGGGCGTGCAAGTGGTGTGCCTGTATAGAATCAAGGTACTATAAAGATGCTGAATGACATTAAAGGAAATAGTCCCCATGTATGAATAAGCCATTGTACACGTGACAGTTCTGCACACAGCGCTGTGCTGCACGTTCAACACATTTGAAGGCTGGAGAACTCTGCTATTGCCCTCTTGGATCTCCTTTGAGGTCGCAGCCCTCTTGCAACGTCGCTGGTGCCTGAAATAAAATGTAAAGCCTTTATGTGAAAATGTCTATGCTGTAATCTTTGGCACTACTCACAGTGATGGTTGGATCTCTGCAATTGTTTGCTATTTTCAACATTGCTGCCCCGAGTTCTCACGACATTGTAAGCTACAACCTGTCCGCTCTCTCCTGACACAACTAATCTCAAAACAACGTGTGTAAAAATGGTGCTCATCCCTCGATGATTGCACAACATATGCTGCATAACTCTTCAGTTGTGTCACAAGCAACCTGAATAACAAACAGATAACCTTCAACAAAATAATGCAAGAATACGTGCCAGTCTCTTAGACTTCTGCTGTTTGGAGTGCAACATAAAATGTGGCTGCCATCTACAACACTATTCACTACCACCCACTGAGGTCTCATTGATATTCTCCTTGCATACACACTATTCCCTTGCTTGGCAGTTTCGAAATCTTAAATTTGTTCTGCATTACCAGCACGGGCGGCGCCAGGGTTTTTTTGGCTGAGCGGCAGCCATGACAAGTGTGTCGTTTGGAGGGAGGTCAGAAGTAGCACATTCAAATATACCTTGCTTCAGATTTAGCAGTTGTTTCTGTCATACCCCAAGTGTAAGCTGGGTGCCCAGTCTGGGTTTGTAACGTCCATCAGGTAGGATGGCCTTCCTGCAACTGTAAACATGACTGTTTGTAAACACAAATTCGCAGAAAACTGGCAGATTTCTAACGAGCTACTCGCTGCGGTAGCAAGAAGTTCAGTCATTACTTGGAGTCGAGCCACAACTACACGAAAAGCAGCTTTTACGCAAATGAATTAGGCACTGTTCTAAGGGGTCGTGCGCTAGATAACTTGAAGCAACGGAATCGACAGCACAAGTGTCGCTCGCTTCGAGAACAATGATAGCCATTTCACAAAAACCAACAGGAATAATGTTGTCTGGGCATTAGTTAATTTCTGGTGTTTGCCAACATCACTTCGAGCACGCCGCAGGGGGGGATTCTACAGTAGCTTGGGTTCATTAACCAAACACATGGGCACTTTTGCATTACAAAAACGTGAAAACGCTGCCGCTGTGACCGAAAATAAATACCGCGAACTCGCGCTTGGAAGCGCGAGTACGCGGTATCAAGTCAGTTTGATTTAAAAGAAACACAAAAGGTGAATGGGGGAGCGTGACAGGGCAGCACCCTTTACTAATGTTCATTGCTCTCCCTCCACCTGCTATCGAAATTTAATGACAAGTGGCCCCAATCTGCCACTCTAAGCGCTACAGTAAATGGTAGGATAAATCCACGAACTGCATGACATGACAATTTCATTACTGCGACGATTTCGTGACATCTTCACAATACACGGTGACACAGGCGCCAGCACTACGGGGAAAAGCAATGAGCACATAGCAAATTGATTCCGCAGCTCTTGTTTTCGGAGTGCACGCGTGCCTTTTTAAAGCAATGACGCTTACACAGCTATCTTTAAGTTCGCTACCTCAAACAAGCCAACAAACGTTATGCTAACTACAAACGCTACAGCATTGCTAGGGTCGACCAACCTATGCAAGCCCAGTCCATGATATTTATGTTGCGCTATATGTCGCAGAACGACAAGAAGGCACTCACCAGAAACGAAGTGCTCGCTGCAGACCTTGTAGTGAGTAGCGTTGGTATTAATGTCACCACGGTTGAGGCGATGAAACCATTCCGCCCAAAGTTTCGTTGAGACCTCGAGGGTCTGGTTGCACTGCCGACGAACAACAGTCGGAAAAGAAAAAAAAAAACTGACTTTCGTCGTGTTTTCACCACAGTCAGCTTTCCGCCTTGACTCGTTGTTTCATCCCAACACAGCACAGTTAACCATATTTGGAATTATTGTTGATGACGCCTGATTACAATGCCCGGTCAGCGCAGCTCTTACGCTTCACAGCAGCACGAAACGAAAGCACTCCCCCCAAAAAATGGCGACAGGAAGCGGAAGTCTCACCGCGCCGGTTCGAGCGCTTCCCGTCATGCCGCACGAGAGCGCAGGGTTGCTTACGCGTGAATACCACCTATATAAAGCTTTAGCATCACGAACAAGACTGCTTTTCATGCACTATTCAGCTGTCATATAGTCTTAATCATGGTCCATCAGTTAGCTCTCACTTTGTGTTCGACATAATTTCGTATCTGATGCTGTATCCTCACACCGTGTTTAGTTGGAAGCCACTGTGTTCACATCTGAGTACCATCACTCCAGTGATGTAGCTGTGTGAAAAGAGCCACCCACATGTTATCCTCTGTGTCTCGTATGTTGTCAAAATTAGCTTTTTTTTCCTCTGGCTTAGATAACAACTACCTCCTTTCTCTCTGATTTTGCTTATGTTACCACGGTCACCTGCAAGTTATACAATCGCAGTATTACGTAGAATGATCGCTTCACAAAGTTAGCAAAACTACGGGAGATGTCACGAACGGTCACAGCAATGCCAAGTTGCAAGGCAGTTTATTTAAAAACATGAAATAGACAGTGATTGAACAACATTTCACATTTTTGGACCGGTCTCGCTGCAGGTAAAAAGCTGACCTGGTGCTCCAATGAGCACTTGATCGTTAAAAATATCAGGTGCAATCGTTATGCATCGAACGCGTAGCCGTCGGTAGCCTCGAAACTGCTCAAAACATGAACGGCAACGTAGGGCCGTACCTGCAACAGGTGAATAAGCCGAACAGGCTGAAACATGACATGCTTTAAACACGCGTGACGTACATGCTGCGGAGGTTACGGGAAAAAGCGAGCTTTGATATTAGCGAAGCTGTGTAACCCTATGCGGCATATACATAGAGGCAAACAAACGTCCGCGGCCTCGGCGTACGTCTCGCTCCAACGCGCAAGTCTTGGACGTCTACTACACGTCGTTACGCGATGCGTGCGCAGCTGCCGTCTATCTACGCAGTCAGCCCGACACTGTTTACTTACGGCTTCAGTAGTTTGGAAACAACCCAAACGCAATCTGATCACCGCGCATTCACAAAACACCACACAACAGCGGCTCTTAGTTGCGCGTCAACCACCAACGTCGGCATGCCCGCTTCCTCGGCTGCTGGCAAAGCGGAAATGGCGTTCGCGGTACCGGCAGCCAATAAACGCCAGAGCAGACGACATGGGCGTCTCCCTCGATCTCCCCTCTCTCTCCTGCGTTCAGTAGCATACGGTTGTCAAACACGCGTCCCGGCACAGCAGCAGGCGAAGACCAGCGGTGACCAGCGCGACCGGCGGGGATGCCAGCCAGCCCGAACATGCGGTTTGGCGCGAAGCGCTGAAGCAGAAGAAACGTCCGCACTCAACGAGTACTCTCCACACACTCTTTTATTTACACGTCGCCTGGGTAAAACAGGAATGCCAAAGCGGCGCCCCATGGCAAACCGTACAGCGCAATACAGAACCGAAACCGAAACACAACAATTGCTCGTGCAGAGGGCACGGAGCAAGGCAAGTTTCAGCGCAGTCGCATTTTAAGCGCAGCTTAAGAAACTAGGGTTTTTAGAATTGCGTATATATGTATTTTCTATTAAAGGAACACACCGCCTAATAATTACCTAGTGAAGTTGCGCCTCAGATGTGCGTAACGTTTGCTTTTTGATCGACAATGTGCACAAGTATGAACCTAGTCAGCTGTTTAAGATGGCTAGCCCTTGGGCAAGTGGTTCAACTTTGGCCGAGTGGCTGAATCGAGTGACGTGCCGACAAACAGAAAGACAGACCAAAATTTCTCCGTTTAAGTATCCCAAGAAAGACTATCGTCTTGAAAATTGCGGCCAGGCTATCGGGGCGGCACGACGAGCTTTGCGTTTCCCTCTAGTTCGGCCGCGGTGTTCAATCACATTTTAACATGGCACAGGATGGCAACCAAGTTCTGCGTCCAATATGCGACGCTCTTCTGGCTATCACAACTCGTTCTCTGATTATACTTTCACCGTTTACTAGAGCTACCACAAGGGTTTATTTAATCATTGAACATGGACGTTAGTCGCCGGCACGGAGATGTACCACCAAGCATTAAAGTGGGTGCATCCACGTTAAACGGTGCTATAGCTGCCAGACATCAATATACATTGCGCAAATTCTCTTATATCAATGTACAGTGAACATTCAGTTCCTTATATAAGGGCACGTTTTACTTTCGTGTTATTCTGATTCCTATGATAGAGGGATTACCCAGGTTTTGTCTCTATTTTTTGTGCTTTTTTCCTTCGTGCTTGCCCTTTACGCCACCCCTTCGAACCAAATGGCCTGAAAGAAGGTCTTATTCGGTAACAGGCCGTGATCTGGTAAATGATATTGAAGTGCCAACCTCAAAAGCTATTGCTGCAGAGGGCGCCGAAGGCACATGCATGGTTAATTTCTTAACCCATACATACATAAAAAAAAATTGGAGGACCCTTGAGCTTCGTCTTGAAGAGTAGAACGCGATAGCGACCCCTGGTCCCGTTCGCATTGCCTTCCCAGTCGCTAGCCTGGCTTACCTTTTCGGTGGACGCCTCAACCGTGCCCCAGGAAAAGGAACGTCTGTGCGTGTAACATTGGCCGTCTCAAACTATCCTAGAATGCCTACTGCGGCGAAGTCACCCACTACGCCATAATTATTCTTTTTAGGAATTTGCGAAGTGCCCACTGTGCGTTCTTAAGGCAACACACGCACGTGCGAAGCTGCACACTTTGTAGATGCTGTTGCTGCTGCTGATGATGGCTGATTGTACGAGCGTTTTGTAATGGGTGGGTCTTTACACCACCAACTCTTTGCACAATTAACACGTTTTGACGCCTGATGCGATTCTATGCTTCTGCCACGCAATATTACATCCGTAAAGGGGAAACCTCGCAAGGCCCGTGCCCCCCCCGGATTACGGGAGGAGGGGCGGCCCCCCCATCCCCTCTCTCGAAATTTTGTTGAAGTAGGTGTTTTTACCAAAAGTAAGTATTGAAAATAGCTGTTTTTCTCAAATAGTCAAGGTTTTCAGCGAGTCCCCCCCCCCCCATCTCCCCCCGAAAATAAACTCCTGGCTACGGGCCTGCTCCCTGCACTACACGACATCCGTGTAGGGCTTTTTTCCGGACCAGTTTGAAGCGCTGGCATGACCGTGTGGTACAACACCGGCTTGCCCCGCAGATGACCTGGGTTCGATACCCACTCGAACAAATGCGTTTATTTATTTTCTGATTTAATTATGGTGCATCTATCTCGATTTTTCTCTCAAAGACAAAGCCAATTTTTCGCTCACGAGCAACGACACCAACGCCGGAATTTCTGAGAAACGAGGCTTTTCAACGCTGTCCCTTTTAAAATGCTTCCAGCCAGGGTTCACAGTGACGCACGTGACGCCGTGCTGTGATATTGTGCGGTTACCATGACCGTTTCGATACGTGTGCCTGTGGCCATTTTCTCCGATCCCTTTCATCTTACAACTCCTCTTTCCTTATTCAGGGCAGCAAACGACACGCCTTTGGCTTTTCGGTTCTTTCTCTGTCTCTGTTGGTTACTACATATTTTTTAAAATTAACAATTATTAAATGCATTGTATTGTCTGCTATGTAATTTAATGGAGAACGCACATGAATACTTAAAAATAGGCAGGTTAGCAGTACATGTTTTATTCATCGTTAACATATATCCGATAGGGTGATACGCAGGCGCCTACTAATGAGTAAGGCAAGCCTAGTGAATTTTAACGTGAGAGCGTTAAAGAGCTCGTTCCGCAGATATTCTGCTGTCGGCGTCGTTGGTTGTGAGCGAAAAATCATCTTGTATAAAATAAATAATAAAAAAAATCTTCGGTTCGAGTGAGAATCGAACCCAAGGCCGTCTGCGTTGCAAGCAGGTGTTCTGCCACTCCACTGCTCGAAACTGCACTGAAATTCACTTTAATGCTTCACAAACATACGCATCCTGTGTACAGGTGTCAAAGTACGAGATGTAACATCGCAGTAAAACGGGGTACAAGCGTATAGTGCTATCGGGCGTCACATCATGTGAACTCCATAACGGGTTGGTGGTTTAAACCGGCCATCCATTACAAAAGGCACATGCATTATGCGCATATTTACTTACGAACACGTAGTGGGTGCATCGCAACTTCGGAAGAGTATCACGCGCGTAATTGCTGCTGCTTTAAAGCATGCCACCCATTACAAAGGGCATACGCATTAGTGCGCGCATTCTCTTACACACACGTAGTGGGTACACTGTTGTCATAAAAGTGCCGTTTAAGAGGGCGGAAACTTTTACCTTTACTATAGGTATGGCGAGTGTGTGTGTGTACGTGTGTGATACCGGGCGACTGAACATAATGACGAGCGAAACAGATCACGATGAGGATGGGGCGGGATATCGCTATCGCGTTCAACTCTTAAAGGCAAAGCTTAAGCGTCCTCCAATTTTTGAATGAAACTGTGTACCACGAATGTGTGTACCTATTGGCATTACCACGGTAGGCGATATGAACATACTTACATATGTGCGAAATATTCGTGAATATAAGAGAGGAAGGAGGGAACATGCGGATAGACAGGGAGGTTCGCCAGTTCTTAGACCGGCTGTATACCCTGTCCGGGGGAAGGGGTAAGGGGGATAAAAGATGATAGAAGAGAGATGTTACGAAAAAAGGAGAGCAAGAAAAGGGAAAAAAAAAGACGCCAGGCCTGCGCGGAAAGCGGAGCACAGTCACAGCGAAAGCTGTAAGAGCAGCATTTCTAGGGCCCGTTGTAAACTATCTACTAATACAAGTACACTTGTAATACAAGGCTACTAATACAAGTACACTTGAAAGGTACCCACTGCGCCATAAATCATAATTTTTGTGAAGTTGGGAAGCACCTACTACACCATTTTTCGTCATTATGCGTGGAACCCTGGTACCCGCTACACATCTTTAAGGCATTATGCGCACTTTGTTGATGCGGCGGCTGATGACGATTAAGGATTACGGCTGGGCCCTTTGTAATGGTTTGGAACCATTGAACGACCCGCTCGTTGCGCAATTCGCATTGTGTGACGCCCCGTTACAGAATTGGCGTTGTGCCACGCCTGGTTGTAATTTTACTCTTCTACCAGGCTACATTACATATGCTAATGCGGTTCCTTCCCGACATGAAGCCTGTATAGGGTCTTTTTGCAACGGAGGAGGAGGAGGAGGAGGAGGAATAAACATTTTATTCAAATGGCAAACTGAGGTTCCCGTGGTTGGAGCCCCTATTCCAGGTCCCCACTGGCTCGAGCGGCTCGCTTGGACTGGTCCAAGGTTGCCTGCTGGCTTCCCAAGTCCTGCCGGGTTAGTCGCACCTCCCACGACCTATCGAATTGGTTGCGTGTGATGAGAGGTGAGTTGCCGTCTGCTGGTATTTGTCGGCAATTCCGAGTGATGGCATGGCTCTGCGGTAGAATACTGGTCTTCCGCGCAGAGGGCCCAGGTTCGAACCATGTTCCATCCTTGATATTTTTTTTTTAATTTCGAGAGATAGCGGTTACGGGGACCGGCAGCGACGGATAACTACGGCGCCAAAAACGGCTGTTGTGGTGATCTTATAACAGCTTTTGTGGTAAAAAGGAAAGGAGAATACGACTCTGCAGCGTAAGGTTTGTCTCCAAGACCAGTTGTCAGCAAGAGACGCAGTAATGATTTCGAAGCCTTTTGTGCTGAGGACAGACTCAGCCAGTGTCCCGGAACCCTTTCTTCCTACAAAGGGCGATTATCAAGTCTGTCTAGCACATCGAAAAATTCTTGTCTTGGCGCACTGAACTTGAACATAAATTCTTAGTAACTAAGCAGCACGAAACCACTTAAGGAGAGATAAGTATGCATAACTTTATTGAATGATCAGTCAGAAACAGGTTTGTGCTGTCACAGCCTTTCTTTCTAACGAGACGTGTCAGACATGTCAGCCAAGCAGTTTGATATTTCCTTGCTTGTACAATGATTTCCATTGCACGTACACCGGATGTCCGATATTGTAGTGCATTTGTTTTCCACTTCATTTGCCTGTCTCAAAATGAGCTTACAGGAACACTGATCGCAGTCGCCCAGGACTAGGTCAAGTGCTTCTTCGGCACCGTTGTGTCCACCTTCTTCTCCAGGCACTAAGGAAGGTAAAGTAAATGTGTTCTGTAGAGTACAGAAAGCTGCAGAAGGCAAGGGCTTTATATAACCTCGTTCAGCGGTGTAGCAGTCACAAGTGGGTCTGTGGGTATCGTGTAAGTCAAGTTCGATTTCTCGCCTTGCATCTTCCGTGAACCAGTCTAAAATTCGTTGCCGCTCGGTAATAGAATAAGTGTTATAATAACGCCATCGCCTTAGCTCACTGATATTACTGCAATGACACTTCGCTGTGATAGATGATGATTCTAAGTCCTTGCGTTATCATTACGACGAATAAGGCTCTGTTTTATTTTATATTTGTTTTGTGCATTTCATAAGATTCTAGAATATTTTTCTAGAGCGTTGTTTCTTTGTTAGACACAACCGAATGAATGAAGAAAGCTTAGGAGCCACTAATTTGTTTTGTCTTTTAAATGTAGTGCAGTAGTTAACACTGTAAATTGAAATGAATTAAAGTGGACTGATCATCATAGGCGTGCGCACAAAATGGGCGGGGGGGCGCACCCCCCTAATCACCTAAGAGGGGGGGGGGCGCAAAATCTCCCTGTACATTGACCCTTCTAGTCACCTAAGAGGGGGGGGAGGGGCACAAAATCTGCTCCATACATTGATTTAGTAGGGTGGGGAGGAACTGCGATGAACCTTCGCCCCCCCCCCCCCCCCCCTTGATGGGTAACCCTGCGCACGCCTATGCTGATAATCACTGTTTCCGTTGGTGGGATTCAAACCCACAACGCTCTGATTGAAGGTCGGATGCTCTGCCAATTGAGATACGACGGAATGCGCTTCCCCGTCCACTTCGTTGCATATTTATGTAAGGGTAATCCCTGGGAGTGTCAGCCAGCGCCGCTCGTAGCCAAGGCGGCGAGTGTGGAGGACTGTTTTCACCAGACTCTGTGATGTGATCCACCGAAACCTCTTTCGCGCAGCTTCCGGAGCAGCTAAGACCTCACTTTAGAGCAGCAAATAAGCCTTTTGCACTAGCGGCCTGTCACACATTTTCGAACAGAACCTTTAAGTCGCTAAGCGGGAGTAGTTTCACCATGTTTAACAAAATAAATATATGCACGCATACATATTTATATACAGGGTGTTTCAGCTAAGAATACCAAGTATTAAAAAAATTAAACATAGGCGGTACGCGTCTCCAATTTGCGCAGAATTGTCCTGAGCCATATAGAGCCCGTCAGAATATTTTTTCTAATCCGCCAAGTTCGGCAATTACAAAGATTGCTGAATTAACTTTTCAAATGGCAACTCTAGAGCAAGATCTTTAACACAAGAGTTGTAGCGCTTGTTCAGAAGCATCGAATTTTTTAATCTATAGTAACTCCCCTGCATAATTTTTGCAGGCCTTTCTTTAGAGCGCGCGAATTTTCAAATATAACACGTGACTGCCGCCTAACGCGTGGCGCTTTTAGTGCCCTCAAATGTAAGTTGAACGGAATAATAAAGGCTGCTTCGCGCTCGGGATTGAACAGGCTATCGGTGACTGCGATGGACGTTAAGCAGGAAAAGGAGCATACCGTTTCAACGAAAACAAATAACAAACAAACACACAAACAAGAAAACAAATTGAAGCCAGCAGAAACCCTGTAAATAAAACATGAATAAAATAAAATAAATTCTTCAACGTAAAAGTGACAGCCACGGAGCAAATGCCACATCAGGCCGTATAAGCAGCATTTGATGCAGCGTAGGCATTTTTTTTTCCTTTCTCGTTTCGCACCAATGAAGAAACGCCGTTGAAAGGGGCGACGGGTGACAGCGTGATGAAGAAGCGAGATAAAAGATTCACTCACACACAACGGCCACTCTTTCATGAATTTTTTTACACAGTACGCCCTTACTGTCATTTAGCGTACATCGCAGTCACCGATAGCCTGCTCAATCGACCTTCGTGAGCAGAGCAGGCTTTGATAAATCGTTAAACTCATATTTGACGGCACTAAAAGCACCGCGCATTAGGCGGCATTGACGTGGTATCTCTTAAAATTCGCGTGTTTTAAAGAAACGCTGGTAAAAAATTGAGCAGGGGAGTTATTTAGCATAGATAAAAAAAATTCAATGTTTCTGAACAAGCGGTACTACTTTTGTATTAGATATTTTTCTCTAGAGTTACTATTTAAAAAGTTCATTAAGCAATCTTTGTTAATTGCCGAGCTTCGCACATGGGAAAAATATTCTGACGTGTTCTATATAGCTCAGAACCGTACTGCGCTAATTGGAGACACGTAGCGCCTATGGTTTTTACATACCTGGTGCTTCTTAGCTGAAGCACTCTGTCTAATACCCCAGGACGTGAAATTATCTCACTGCTCATCGCTTTCCTGCAGACGACCCTCAATTTCTGTATATCCACGATATCAGGCCACCTGACGTTTCCTTGCGATACACTTGTCATATGCTATTCAGTGCGGCTTTCTCTGATGCTTCAAGTGGCGTAAATCTTCCACGCATATTCTCTTTTCTATAGAAAATAACAATGGAAGTGACGTCTGTGCTTTAAGTACAATCCAGGGGTGCTATGCAGGATGGCCCGAGTTTGGCCAAACTCGGGATCCTTCCGAGTTCTGACGACACCCCCTTTTGAACAAGCTAACAGTACGAGAAGGTGAAATCCATCCCCCAGCACGCACTTCGTTCCATTGGTTAGGATGGAACGTGGCGTCACATCAAGGGCGGTCGAGAACGTTGGGGTGTGTCTGCAAACTAGAGGCACCTTATTTCATTTTTTTTTGTCGTTCCACTGAGTGCAGAAGTGCACCCATGTAAGAAAAGTGACAGAAAGTTCTACTAACTATATTTTTTATGTCTGCGCGGGTCGTTTGAATGCATTTCCAAGCGTTTGATGTCTGCACTAAGTATCCCTTAAAATAATTAGCACCATGGCTTCTGAGATTATTTCTGACCGAGCGCCTTACAACACCGCGGCTAGAGCTAATCGCCGAGGCCACGTGTATAATCACCATTGTCGGGGTGTTCATTCTAGCGCGTTGCTCGGCCGGCGCGCGTCCTCTTCGCCCTCTTATTATTTGTCTGCTCGCTTTCCGAGCAGGCGCGTACGGCTGATTAGCTAATTGGCTGGGCAGTATACTAGATAAATCAGGACATGTTATGACGAAGCTGATTAAGCCAAATCATGCTAAGGCTGAGCTAATTAAGCCAAGTTATGCTAAGGCCGAGCTAATTAGGCCACGTGTTACTAAGACCATGCTAATGAAGCCGTGTCAAGCTAAGAACAAAGTAATTAAGATCATGCTAATTGACACGAGGCTAATTAGGAACGTGTAATTAAAACCAAGATAATCAAGAACCTACTCACCGAGATTGTGTTAATTACTATAGTGCTAATTAGGATTATGCTCATTACACTTGTACTATTCAGGACCTTGCTAATTAAACCTTAGTAAATAATGTCGTGGTAATCAAAACATTATCAAGACAGCACTATTCAATATTATGTTTGTTGAGACCGAACTAATTAGGGCCATGCTAATTAACACGGCGCTAATTAGGAGCGCGCTACTTCAAACCAAGCTAATGATGAACTTCCTCACCAAGTAAGGGTAATTAGGATCACTCTAATTATCATTATGTTAAGTACTTCCATGCTCATTAGGACCTTGGTAATGAAATCTGAGTAATTAACGTCGTGTTAATTAAAACATTACGAATTAAGACATAACTGTTCACTGCCATGGTAAGTAAGGCCCAGCGAATCAATAGCACCAATATTGAGATCGAACTGACACGGTCATTACTCCGAAGTAGACCAAGCATACTGAGTAGACGAGCCACGTAATAAGCTTGAAGAAGCTTGATGACCGCAAGCTCCTCCGATGGCCCAGCCTTTCACAAGTAGTGCAAGCTGACCAAATCATTTTATATGCGCAGAAGCTGCTGAGTAGCGTCGACCGCATGAAACACTTGACAGGCACACCGGCACCATGACAGTCACTAGTTGAACTGGGGCCTTTTTAGAATCAACGAGTTTGTGCCCGAGTTTGCGCGTCAGTCAATTTGATTGACAGACGCCCGCGGCGAAGATCGGGTACGCCCACCGCGTTTGCTCTTGCCGAAGAGCAGTGCTTACGGCGCAATGCCAGCGAGCGGCGCGATTCATCTATCAGCTAATCGCACAGACTATGCACACCCGCACGAAGAACTAAAGGTTATATTATCACGTGGCTGCGCTGTCTCGCACTCAATTTCACCGCTCTCATGACGTACCACTCACATCTATGAAGGAAGCGCCCCTGGTGGGATTTGCGGCGAGAAATGTTACTATTTACTGCTTTGTCGAGACATTGTTTCTACCGATTCCTTACTACAGAAAAATCTTCACACGTGTAATGTAAGTATAGCAGTAACCTGTCCATTTATTTATCTGTAATATTCCAGAGAAGCGAAACGAGCTGCACCAGAGTGTTCGTGTGCGCCCTTGTTGCCTTCGAGAGTGGAAATTTCCATGCCGCAGGTGGAACGAAAGAATTTTCCGAAAGGGGACAAAAGCCCACGAATACGCCCCTGGGAGGCGCGATGATCAGTTGGCAAAAAGATAGCGCGACAATCACGCTGACGTCGCTGCACTGTAAAAATGTTGACTGAGTGGCGGCGCTGACGCGTTCGCACGCGGCGTTCCTTTGAAAACAGCCGCAAATGCCGCACATGCGTTTGTGACGCCCCATGCTCGTTCTTGTAGCCGTTTTAGGGGCGAAGCTCCTTATAGCGGCACCCGTTCGTCCCTCGTAGCGTAGTATGTAACCAGTCTTACGCTTTGACCTGCAAGGTGGTGCCGGTGGGAGATTTTTCTTGTGCGTTGTTGAACAATAAAAAATTCGCAGCGTTAGCTAAAAGCCGACTTCTTCCGTCTCTCATTCCCATTAGCAGCCATTCTTTACCTCCAAGGTAGTGCCTGGTGAGATTTCTCCTGTGCGTGATTAAACAATAAAAATTTTGTTCAAAACGCCGTTGATTGATGAAATAAACCAACAAAAGACGCCAGATGTTTTTTAAAAGCAAAACGAAAGAACGCCAGATGTTTCTAAAGCAAAACGAAAAGACGCCAGCTGCTTAACGAAAGACACCAGATGTTTTCTAAGCAATGGTTTTCTAAACAATGAAAATTCACAGCGTACATGTAAAATTAAAGTGCGCTGCAAGTCGTCATAACTCATCGAACCTTTAGTATAAACGCGCCCGATCTCACGTCGGTGATGATGTACTGGGCAGAATTCACGGAAGATTCACGGTTTACCGATGAACCTCCGCAGCTTCGCTCACTCATCATCATTCACTCCGTGCATATGCTGTGATTTTTTTATCAACGCTGCTATCGCGTGCTCCGCACTGTCTTCCTGTCATGACCGCCGCAATGCGAGCTCGGAGCAAACTGGTTTGCCTGAAAAGCTCGTGCCATCCTGCATAGCACCCCAGGCGGGCCAGTTGCATGGTGAAGTAGATGTCGCACTTAATGGACTGACTCGTTAGTTGTTTGGTTCGCTGGTGGTTAATAATATAGATGGTTTAACAAATAATTGGTACATTGTGTCCGAACTGCGACGCTGCGCTCAACGAAATTAGCGAGAATGAGAGGCTTCGCATTTTGTTTAGACCGATTGTTTAGCTTTTGTCGAAGTTGAGAGGCAGCACCGATATACCGGGACAGTAGGTCACCGTGCTTTCCCAGCAAAAGTCCCACAAGTCAACCCAGCGACTGGGATTGTTGATAAATCCTGACCATTGTGCGATATAAAACTTAAGCACCGTGCACGAAATCAGAGGAAGTCAGAGGAAATAGCACTACATATGTTTTTTGTAAAATAACTCAACTAAATCGAAACGTTCTAAGTACATACACGTTGTGCTTACTGTAATGAATGCACTACTGTTCATACAAAAGACTGGCGCCAGACAGAAACTTGTAACTTCACCGATTATTGGATTCTTTTTCTGACTCCACTACATTCATTAACTCTTTTCACCTGACTTGATGATGTAATTTCATAGTATGGGGTAGTCGGTATTTTCTGGCAGGATCCCGCGCCCCGCTCCTTCGCGGCCGAACAACTCAGCATGCAGCATTAATGGCAGAATTGAGTCTAGACACGCAGAGTGCAGCGATAAAGCTTGCGTATATAAACTCCACATTTCCATGAAAACATGTATTTATAATGTGAGCCTGCCACAACATACGGAAACTGCTGCTTCCACCTCGCGCCTCCTGGGAGTCACTGTGTGAGTCAGTACACCCAGCTGTTGTACAAACTTTCCAACTTACGCGACTTCGCATGCCGCCATCTATTTGCACTAAGCAAAAGTTTACGGCACGCGCCTCGGTGCAGAAGTCGCCGTTTACGAGACACTGTGCGCATGTCTTTGGCGCTAGGAAAGGTGGTCCCAATGGGCAAAGTTGTAGCACGAATGGTGGTCAGGCATGAACATTATTATAAGCCGGATCAAGAGCTAGGACGGGAACTGCGATTTTAGTTGCTCATCCCTATTAACTCAACCGAATAATGTTCTCTGTTAAGTACCTAGTTATTGGCCTTGAGAGGTTTTTTAACTACAGAGCTCTCGCCTGTCTGCTCCAGTTACCACTGAAAATTACAACGACAACCTATGGACGTATTTCGAGCACCTGCCATTTCTCTTTCTCTTCTTTCTCGGCGAAAGGTCAACAAAATTATATCTTGGCGCACGCTCGGCGCAAATAAGCAAATAACGCGATTTCTGCCGAAATGTAGCAGGTTGTAGCGGGTTCCACCTCTTCGCGCAGTTTGGCGCAATTGGCGCAGCAGTTACATCCCCGCAGAGGGCGTCTCGTGGCACGTCATCTTTGCACGAGGCGGCAGTCTTAGGTTAGAATGCGAGCGTTTGTTGGTCAGCTGCCACCTCGTGCAAAGGTCAAATAAATTCGCGCATACCCGCATACCACGGGCCGCAGTATGCGGGTATCTGCCACACGTGTCTGTGGAAAAGGATTTCATGACGTACACGACAGGGAAGTCACGTTATTCATGTCGTAATTCGCTAATCGTATTCGTAATACTCTCACGTCCTCCTTTGCAAATTTTGGTGTACCGGGTGTCCCAGCTATCTTAAGCCAACGGTTAAAAAATACAATATTACAGGCAGGAGAGTGAAATCAGTCGGAAATTGCTGACAGCCACCTTACGCACTACATACATTTTTTGTTTTGTAAATAATTAATTTGTTAATTAGGATTATTTAACTAAATTTCTGAATATTGACGTTAGGCAAGAAATGCGACTTGCAAAGTTCGAGAGTGTCTTCAGAAACCCCCTTACATTACTTGCGATAAAGAAAGTCTCACGTATACCATTTTTTCCAATCTGCAAAGAAGGCCTGCGAATACAAAAAAGAACACCACGTGACTAGCGCATTCGTGCGGCAGTGAACACGCTGCTCTAATTAATATTATCTGGGGTTTAACGTCCCCAAACCACGATATGATTATGAGAGACGCCATAGTGGAGGGCTCCGGAAATTTCGACCACCTGGGGTTCTTTAAGATGCACCTAAATCTAAGTACACGGGCCATTTTCGCCTCCATCGAAAATGCAGCTGCCGCGGCCGGGATTCGATCCCGCGACCTTCGGGTCAGCAGTCGAGTGCCATAACCACTAGACCACCGTGTCGGCGCAACATGCTGCTCTAGGTGGTTTCTTGGCCCGCGTTCGCTACAACTTGCGACCGTCACGCGCACCAACTAGCTGACGCGGGCAAGAAACCACCGTTAACATATCCGGTCTACCGCTGCAACGGACCCGGCGAGTTCGCCGCCGAAGCTAATTTTGTTCGCTGAAACCACGGCTGAGAGCAGCATGTCGCTGCTGTGCGAATGCGCTAGTCACGTGGTTCTTTTTGTATTTCGTAGGCTTTCTTCACAGCTTGGAAAAAATGGTATACGTGAGACATTTTTTTAACGCAAATATTGTAGTGGGGATTTCTGAAGAGACTCTCGAACTTTGCAAGTCGCATTTCTTGCCTAAAGTCAGTATTTAGCGATTTCGTTAAATAAGCCTATTTAATAAATTAATTAATTATAAAACGAAAACATCTCTGTAGTGCGCAAGGTGGCTGTCAGCAATTTGCAAATGGTTTCACTCGCCTGCCTCTAATATTGTATTTTTTTAACCCTTGGCTAAAGATAGCTGGGGAACCCGGCATACCAAGTTTAAGGCTCTCTTATACTACGACGTCCGACGCGAGCGCCCGCGAGGACGTTGCGTTTCGTCATGCTGAGATGACGTCGCTACGCCAGGCGCAAATCGGTCTCCGCTACAGTCGAGCCGGCTCCAACGCGCCGGTGCGATCGCATCTAGAGGAGCGCATGCGCAGTAAAGCGAAGAATGCCCGCGCCACCTGTCGGGAACCGAGGAAACAGCCCGTGAAGCAGGTTCCTGTAAATGCGAGTCCGGCGCGACCGGCGCGAAATGCAGTAGGATCTGTTCGGCGCCGAGCGACGCCCGAGCGCGCCAGCAGCCGTCGGCCGCGTCGGCGGTCAGCAGACGCCGGACTATAGAGGGCTGTTTTTTGCTGACGTAACGTCGCCGTGACGCGCGCGCTCGCTCGTCGACGTTACGCTGGAGTATATCAGAGCCTTAGGAGATGACCACGACAGCGCGAAGCCGTAGGCGGCCAGATAGATAGATAGATAGATAGATAGATAGATAGATAGATAGATAGATAGATAGATAGATAGATAGATAGATAGATAGATAGATAGATAGATAGATAGATAGAAAAAGTCACATTCTCACCGCAAAGGCGGTGCAATAAATGCGATAGCAACAAGTTTTAGTGTTATACGAAGTGAGGCTGGCAGCTGTTTTCTGTCTGATCTCGCGTAACTACAAAACGCTGGTGTAAGAGAATACGGTCGCACCAGGGAGAGATGCTCTCCGCATAGTCCCTTCGCGTTGAGAGCGCAGCACGTAGAAGTGTATACAAGCCGCTCGCTGTGACAACTATCGAGATAGCACGCGCGCCAGCGATTGCGACCACGCCCTCATATTCAAAGTTCACTGTTGCTGCTCGCGCGACCCCCCCCCCCCCTTCAGCGTCTTCTCATGGTCGTTAAAGACAGGCGGGGCGTTTCTTGTCTGCTTTGACGGCAGGCCTCCCAGGAGGGGTATGTCATCGCATACACCCTCCGATCGACGGAAATGGGCCGGCTCGTTTTACTCTGCTTGGGCCGCGTTCGTAGCACCCGCTTGCGCGTTTTTTCCCGCGGTAGAACATAAAATGTGCGTTTTTTTATCAATTTTTACTTCATACGGGTGGACATGACGGCGACGGCAAAAACCCGTTGAGACTGTCCATATTATTGCTATCGCAACAAAAGGTCAAAGTGTGTTTGGTTCGCTGAAGAACGCTTCGCATTTAATATAAAAAGGAGACTCAGAATATTGAGTTTACAGGGTATGAAAGAATCACTCATGAAACAATACGCGTATTCCAACAAACTAAGGCGCCCTTTCAAAACATCAGGACATCGCCAGTACACTTGCGTGTTTATCTCCGTATTGTGCAATTCCTCAATGCAGTTTAATTGTGGCGTGCTGGCAGTTTGAGACAATAAGAAAATACGCTGAAGTCCTTGAGTGATTCAGGCCTGGGAAGATGGCTGTTTAATGACTGGGAGGATTCGACAATGTTCAGAATGCGCCACTCCGACGTGGGCCAACACGGACCCAGAATTCACTGCCAATTATTTTTTTTTTTCGATATCAGAAAAAAAGGCACATCGGTACTCACATGTTTGTCCTTCATTTGAACCTGTTAACTGTGCGTCCGCTGAAATAAGGCAAAGGGAAATTAAAATAAAGGGCATTGAATGGCTGTAAATGCGGCGTGTTACATCGTCGAGGAAATTACTGGAATATGATTGTGCATATGATTAGCAAAGTAATGTGACTAACAACATTTTTTACAGGTGTGCCATTGGTGATAATATGTTTCGAGTAGTTAGTATTGTGGCGATGATAATGATGTAAAGATACAAAGACAGACATGTGATACGATCATCACCTTTTTCACCCTGTTTCTATGTCCACTGCAAGACGAAGACGGCAGTGGACAATGATATCCAATTTGATCTATCTTGCGCGAGCTCATTCCATATTATTCCTGCGCACTTAATTCCATCGCTCCATCTGTCGTGCTCCCTCCTCGGTATTCACTCCATTGCTCCAAATGACCACCCACGCATTACGTGATCAGTCAGATCCACTTAGTTCCCTTAATATGAACTAAATTATCAGCCACGCCTGCTGTTTCTCCAGCCCATTGTGCTGTACGCTGATCTCTCAACGTTGCGCCTACCATTTTCCGCTCCGTTGCACGCTGTGTGGGCCTTGGCTTTTTCCACGAGTTTCTTTGTTATCCTCCAAGTTTCAGCCGCATATGTTAGAAATGGAAGTTTGCAGTCACTGCATACTTTTCCTTTTAGGGGCAGCGGCAGATTGCATACATGATTGAGTAATGCCGTATGCACTCCAGGCCATCCTTCAATGAATTTCCATTTCATGAGTGGGCTTGCGATATGCTATAAATATGCTACAGATGGCTGTCCTAAACATGCTTTTGCTTGCGTGACGCCAAGCGACATGATGAGACGACGGCAGCATACGACAGCATACGACAACATACGACCGCATACGGCAGCCCAGGCGCCTAAAGTGTTCCGCACTCGTAATGTTGAAAATGTACCTTCGGCTGGATTTCAACTTTGCGTCTCTTGTGGAAAAGCCGGATGCTCTATGCAGTACGACAGGAGTACATGCCTCGTCCAGTTGTATTGAACGCATTTACGAATGTCTCGCATTCAAACAGGCGCGTTGAGATGCTTGGAGGGTTTCGACGACGTAAATGGTTTCCCGAAGAATTTTCTTTTGTGCATGTCAGTACGCCGAGACGCGTGGTGCGTGTTCAGAACTCTGACGGAGCGCCCTCGTGTGGCTGTTCACTCGAATGTAAGTGCACGTGAGTACTTCAGCAACACCGAGCTTCCAGTGTCGTTAAATTGCCATCATTCGCGTCAGGTATATTTATCCCTAGCGGGCTTGTAAGCTATACGATTTGACTACGACAAACGCCGGTAATGGTTTCTCCTGTATATGGCTAGGAGGTGCAAAATTCTGGCGGCGGTCCATATAATGAGGATACTATACTGATGGAGCAATGGTAGCATACGCTACTTCGAAGGGGCTCCACCGCTCTTATTGGATTCTATTCAGGTTTTGTCAGCATATATAGCTAGTGATGATAACCAACTCAGCATGAATCGTAGCCCGTAAATTCTTGTAGGTATTCTTAGTATCCTTTAAAGTAGCGTCACCAAATGAAAAGTTCGATGCCCGCATCTCTCAAATGCGGCGAAAGAGGGATAAAAAGCTACAACAGAAGACACTTCGACATATCCCAGCTCGTGATGAACACCGGGGTCGCACATTTGAGCTGGTTGGTAAGGATTCATTATAAAAAAAGGTAGGAGTGCGAATAGAGGCCGTGCTTGTGCTGTTTCTGTCCGCGTTTATACGTGTACAGTCGCCGAAACCTTTAACTAGCGTGCGGGAATGGCAGTTTTTTAAATGCGAAAGAGTTGTGTGCCGGGTTCCACCAAGATTTTCATGATGTATTTCCGTGACAGAAATACGTCAGCAAAATGCACACGATCAAATGGAAAACAACTTCAAGAAAAACAGCTTCGTAAACGGGAATCGAACCGACGACCCCTCGGAAGGCGACAATAGGTTACGGACGCTGTATCCACTGAGCCACGGTCCTACACGCAGGGGTTTCACGAACGCGTCTTTTATCTCTGACATTGTACTCTCATAGTGCTCTTCATACGCCAGGGTAGTGTCGCCGTCTGGGGGCGGTAGATTGAAGCAATGCATCACCTCCGCGGTTAGCTCCAGCAACACGCCATTGCACTGCCTCTACGGCCGTCTTATTCAGCGCGTTTCCAAAAGAAGTGTAATTTTTTGCCAACGCCTTACACCGCGTGGTGGCGGCTTTAGCCCAAGCCTCGCCCGATCGCATACATTCATATTAAAAAATAGATCTGCGAAGCTCGCCTGGCTTCACACCGCGTTACCCGCTCGAACCGTGGGAAATCACGGCAAAACTCATGGGCCAGCCTAGAGGGGAGACACGATGCACACGTCGTTACGTGTCGTGTTTCTACCTGGCTGTGGTGTGATCCTTCCTTTAAATCCTTAGCATTCCGCGGGATGGCGACCTCAGCCTAAGCTAAGTAAAGAAGCTCAGCGTAAAATAAACGACGCTCTTCTGGCTTTCACACCTATTTCTCTGATGACGTTCTTCCCGTGCGAATGAAACGGCCTGAGCAACACTAGCAACGGTGCGTTGCCGTAGCAAATCTTGTAGGCCAGTTGGCCAAGGGTACTGCGTCATGACCCTTACGAGCACACAGTGCGAGCGTTTCAGTAGTCTCAGTGCGGCGGAGGCTTTCACTGCAATATTGAAAAAAACTCCATGGTCAGTGAAATGCGGCGTCCACGGTGATTCGATTCGGTGACGACGCAGTTAGGCGATTCGCTTTTCGCTTCAGCGTGTGACGCCTCCTCGCCATCGTAGGGCCGTTCCAAATAGACTAATTGTGTTCTGCCGCCGACTACAGCGTCGAGTGCACTGGCACCGACTACTAGGGAGCGCTCACCTTCCTCTTGTCTCCTGAAATGAGGATGCTTTGAAAGAGTGCTTGTCGAGTTAGTGTTTATTATGTGCACGCTGAAGCCATCTTTGCGCGGGATTCACCACCTGCTGTGTCCGGGTGTAAACTGCTACAGCTACCACAAAGGTTTAATCATTTTCATGGGCACTAGTCGCCGGGATGGAGATGTGCGACGAGGCGTCAATGTAGGCGCGTCCACATCCAGCGGTGCTATAGCTGCCAAACACCAATATACATTGTGCAAGCTCTCATATATCATTGTATAATAAGCATTCAACTACTTCTGCGAGGACACATGTCACTTTCGTGTTATACCATTTCCTATAACGGAGGGATCAACCATGTTTTTTTGTGTGCCTTCATCATATGACAGAAGTGTGTTCCGAAAAGGGTGAGAGCAAATGTATGCCCACAAAGCGCATGCCGTCAAAACAATTTTTTGCAAATATAAAGGCTTTTATTGACGGCACTAGTCGACGAAGCGCAACGGCGACAGTCAAGACAGAGCGCGGATTTTGAGCGCGATGAGCGTGCAGTCAGAGAAGAGCTGAAGAGGACGACCCACTAGAAGGAGCTAGAGAGGACGACCCATTACATACTTTCAACGCTTCGGTATATATAGGTATACAATTACCCCGCGTACGAAAAGGGACTGCCTGGCGACCTAAATGCTTGTGACTATGTGCGGGTCATGGTAGGGCTTCAGGTGCTCCACGTTCAGAGCCAGTCCACGTTGACAATGTCGCGCCCTCGACGGCGCATGTCCGAAGATGGTTCAATGGGTTCGATCAGGTAGTTGACCGGGGATATGCGTTCGACGACATAGTAGGGGCCATCGTATTTGGGCAGTAGTTTCGAAGAGAGGCCAGTTGCAGTGGTAGGGGCCGAGAGCCATACGTGCGCTCCAGGGAGGAACGTGGGCGCAGAAGTAGTGGTGTCACCGCGAATGCTCTTCTGCCGCTCTTGGTCATGCGTAGTAAATGTTTTGGCAAGCTCCCGACACACCTCAGCAGGTCTGGCTGTGGCAGAAATAGGCGCACACTCAGACGGATCCGGCTTGTATGGAAGGATTGTGTCGATTGTGTGCGACGGGTGCCTGCCGTACAATAAGAAAAAGGGTGAGAAACCAATAGTGCTCTGAGGGGCGGTATTATCGGCGTAGGTGACGAAGGGCAGAGTGGCATCCCAATTTGTGTGATCGGTGGCGACGTACATCGAGAGCATGTCGCCGAGCGTGCGGTTAAAGCGTTCGGTGAGGCCATTCGTTTGCGGATGGTAAGCAGTATTTTTCCGATGAACAACGCTGAACTCTTTGAGAATGGATTCGACGACTTCCGACAAGAAGACACGTCCTCGATCACTGAGTAGCTCCAGGGGAGGACCGTGGCGCAGCATGAACCGGTGGAGCAGGAAGGAGGCTACATCGCGCGCTGTAGCTCCTGGGAAGGCGGCAGTTTCGGCGTATCACGTAAGGTGGTCTACAGCGACGATGACCCAGCGGTTACCAGCCGACGTCAGAGGAAGTGGCCCATACAAATCAATGCCAACGGGCCCAAACGGCCGGTCAGGGCCAGGTAGAGGTTGCGGACCTGCCGGCGATAGGTGCGTTGAAGTTTTGCGGCGCTGACAATCGATGCAGGAGCGAACGTAACTTCTGCACGTAGCGGTACATCCCTCGCCAAAAGTACCGTTGGCGAATGCGGTGGTATGTTTTCGATACGCCAGAGTGTGCACACTGCGGATCAGAGTGAAACGACTCGCTTATGTCAGAGCCTAGACTGCGGGGTATTACGAGTAGCCACTGGGGGCCGTCGCCGTAATTGCGTCGGTGGAGGAGGTCGTCGCGAACGGTGAAATTGTGGGCTGGACGACGCAACGAGCGAGTGGTTGGTGTTGACGATGTATCAGTCAGCAAGTCTCTCAGTGAGGCAATCCAGTGATCCTTGCGCTGTTCAGTAGCGATGGTGTGAATGTCGATGGAAGAAACGGCATTGTGAAACACTGAGCTGTAGGTATTGTCGTCAGGCATGGGGGAGCACGAGAGTGCGTCGGCGTCAGCATGGTGGCGTCCGTTGCAGTACAGCACGCGAATATCGTAGTCCTGTAGGCGATGTACTGGGACGTACTGGGATGGATACCCAGCACCTCCACCAAATTATAAAGGCGTTTATTGACGGCACCGTCAGTGCCGTCAATAAACGCCTTTATAAATAAATTATTACATTTATAAATAAATTATTGATGGCGACAGTTAAGACAGAGCTCGGACTCTGAACGCAAGGAGCGTGCTCTCAGAGAAGAGCTGAAGAGGACGACCCACTAGAAGGAGCTCGAGAGGACGGCCAATTACATACTTTCAACGCTTCGCTACACAACTTTATTCCATCATATGGGGGTGAGGCACACAAAAGTCGCCGGTGTGCACACTAGTTAAAGATTTAGGCGGCTGTACCTTCTTTCGTAGTAGAGGAAGTACAGTTTATAATAAAAAATGCTTAATAAGTGCTAAGTAGCGTTACATGAAGTCAAGGTTTAAAAGTGATCGCTGCCCACGGGAACATGTTTGAAGTACGCAATTTAATTTCAATTACGGGTCACAAATTTTTATTGCACTCGGCGAAAGCAAGGACCCTGCTTCGCCGGGAATCAGTTGGAAATTTTTGTTATGTACAATGTATATTTGGCGCAGAGCTACCTTATAAAATAAAGGCAGCGTAATTTTTCTGGTTCATCATATAGGGTTGATATTGTTAAGCGCGGAACTGAAACGACAGGGACGGGACAGGGAGTAACCCACACTCAAGCGCACACACAAGAGCACACAAGAGTAACACACATACTCCCTGTTCCGTCCCCGTCGTTTCAGTTACGCGCTTTGCGATATGAATATGTCGCACCAACAAAGCCAAAAGTCCACCCTTTCTAAAAAATTCAACCAGCTCCGCTTAGCGGAAATTGCTGAAACATCGAAGCTGGCGGCCTTCCTTTCGTCAGGCCGTCGTATTTCTATAAGGGAGAACGTTTTGGCCTGTCGGTTGTTCGTCGTTCTTCAGAAACCATAGCGCAATAAACAACACGGGAGAAGAGAGAGACAAGGACTGGTCCCGTGTTCTTTATTGCGCTGTGGTTTCTGAAGAACGCATTTCTATGTTTTGCAAATCTTTGAGCTATGTTGTATCACTGCTCTTCATTAGTTACTCATAACCGAGATCGTGGCCCATGCCACTATTGAAACTGCGGCTCGCTTGCTGGCTCATGCGTGTGCCTCGTCGTCGCCCTCTTCACTACATTGGCCCCCAAGGGAACAGCGGATCCATCCTGGCTACTTAAGGCGTAGACAAAATAGTGGGGTCATACCATGGCTTGATGCGAGACACGTGGACGATTTCTCGGCCGCGACGGCGCAAGTCGTCAGATGGTGTCAAGTGCTCGACCTCGTATTTGACGGGAGAAGTCCGATCGAGAATGCGGTAGGGGCTGTGATATCGGGCCAGCAACTTAGAGGAAAGCCCAGGAGTGTTCGGTGGGACGGAAAGCCAGACGAGGGCGCCTGTCTTGAAACAGCAAGAGCCGGTCGTCGTCGCGCCTAAGCTTCTGGCGACATTGGTCTTCTGTCTTAAGTGAACGGGCCACCTGTGGGCCATCTTCTGTGTACCTGGGAACGTCGGAAATTGGACTGTGTGTAAGGAAGCATGGTGTCAAGCATGCATGATGGCTTGCGTCCGTATAAGAGAAAGCACGGTGAGAATCCAGTGGTCGCTTGCGTAGCAGCGTTGTTGGCATATGTCACGAAAGGAAGGACGGTGTTCCAGTAGGTCCGGTCTGATGCTGTGTACATCGTCAACATATAGAGGTGCGTAACCAAAGGGGGGGGGGGGGAGTTGAACCCCCTCCCTAAAATTGTTAAATTTGGATGTGTATAGTGTATACACGCACATATACAAGCGCACGCACGAACATACGTAAAGTATGGTTGAACCTCCCCCCCCCCCGCAAAAAATTGCTGGCTACGCCCCTATCAGCATATCGCCGAGAGTGTGTTTAAATTCTGCAGTCTGGCCATTGGTTTCCGGATGGTATGGCGTCGTCATGCGATGAACGATGTTACACTGAACGAGCAATGCTTCAATAGCTTCGGAAGGAAAACACGTACTCTATCACTCAAAAGTTCGCACGGGGCGCCGTGGCGCAGGACGAAGTTGCATAGGATGAAGAAAACGCAACTTCTCTGGCTGTTACTGTGGCCAAAGCTGCAGTCTCTGCATAACACGTCAGGTGGTCTGCGCCGACGATGATTCATCTGTTCCCAGAAGTGTTTGAGGGAAGCGGGCTGTATAAATCAATACCAACGCGGTGAAATGGACGCACCGGGCACGGGAGAGTCTGAAGTGTACAGGCCGGTCGTTGAGGTGGAGCCTTTAGTCGCTGGAAGGCGGTACAAGTGCGTATATACTTGCACACAAATAGATACATTCCGCGCCAATAGTGTCGCTAGCGCAGGTGGTTGCAGGTCTTGAGAACGCCGGCCTGAGTGCTTTGCGGGTCGGTGTGTAGAGCAGCGCACATTTCCGTGCGCATGTGGCGAGTTAACACAAGCAGCCACCTCCGGCCACCAGACGCGTAATTCCGCCGACAGAGGAGACCATCTCGAATAGCAAAATAGGGCGGTTGGCGACGAAGAGTTCTTGGAGCGGGACAAGCTGTTGGATCAGCCAGAAAATCGAGGATGTGCCAAAGCCACGCACCCTTGTGTAGCTGGAAGGAGTATTTTTCTGGATAGTGACAAAATCACAACATCATTTATGAGCAGTAAGATAGTGTTTTGGGTGACGGCAATTGGCGACAAGGAAGCTGACGGAGACACCGTGTCGGACGCTAGCGGCTAGCGGGAGAGCGCAGGAGAATCTGTGGCGAGGCATGTTGGTACATACTTGATGAAACCAATACTGCATACCGCCAATACTGCACCAAGGCCGATGCCGATGGCGTCACTATGTATTTCCGTTCGCGCATCAGGGTCAAAGTAACGAAGAATTGGACGCGATGTTAGTAATTGCCATAGCGTTTCGAAAGATGTGACGCAGTCTCTTGACCAAGCAGACAGGCCGTTAGGGGTTGTTAGGTGCACTGTCTTGGTGCATTCTTGTCTTGGTGCACTGGACTTGAATATAAATTCTTAGTAAATAAGCAACACGACACCACTTGAGGAGAGATAAGTATCCATACCTTTATTGAATGATCAGGCTGGAAGAGGTTTGTGCTGTCACAGCCTTTCTTTCTAATGAGACGTGTCAGCCATGTCAGCCAAGCAGTTTGATATTTCCTTGTTTGAACAGTGACTTCCAATTGCACGTACACCGAATGTCCATTACTGTAGTGCATTTCTGCGCCTCTTTACTTGTCTGTCTCAAAATGAGCTTGCGGGAGCACTGATCGCAGTCTCCCAGGACTATGTCAACTGTTTCTTCGTCACCATTGTGCCCACCTTCTTCTCCAGGAACTAAGGAAGCTAAAGTGCATGTGTTCTGTACAGTATAGAAAAGCTCCAGAAGGCAAGGCCTTTAATAACCACGCTCCGCGGTGTAGCAGTCACAAGTGGGTCAGTGAGTATCCTGCAAGTCAAGTTCGATTTGTCGCCTTGCATGTTCCGTGAACCAGTGTAAAATGCATTATCGCTTGGTAATAGAATAAGTGTAATAATAACGCTATCATCTTAGGTCACTGCAATTACTACAGTGGTGCTGCACTGTGATGGCTGATGATTCTAAGCCCCTGCGTTATCATTATGACGAATAAGGCTCTGTTTTACTTTATATTTCCTTTGTGCATTACATAATACTCTAGAATACGTTTGAATGAAGAAAGCCTAAAAGCCACTAATGTTAGTCTTTTAATTCTAGCGCAGTAGTTAAGAGGTAAATTGAAATGAATTGAAGTGGACTGATAATAAATCTTTCCGTTGGTGGAATTCGAACCCACCAGCGGAAAGCAATCAGCATTTTGGACTAGCTGCCTTTCACACTTTTTCGAACAAAACCTTGAAGTCGTTAAGAGGGAGTAGTTTCACCATGTTTATCAAAATAAACATATGCACGCATACATATTTATATACAGGGTGTTTGAGCAAAGAAGCACCATGTATTACAAAAAAACATGGGCGGTACGAGTCTCTAATGAGCGCAGTATTGGTCTGAGCCCACCAGAATATTTTTTCCAATCCGCCAAGCTCGGCACTTAACAAATATTGCTGAAATAACTTTTCAAATAGTAACCCTAGAGCAAAATCTTTAACACAAGAATTGTAGCGCTTGTTCAGAAACATCGAGTTTTTAATCTATGCTAACTCCCCTGCATAATTATTGCCGGCCTGTCTTTAGAACGCACGAATTTCAAAAAATAACACGTGACTGCCGCATAACACGTGGTGCTTTTAGTGCCGTCAAATGTAAGTTGAACGGAACATTAAAGGCTGTTTCGCGCTCGGAGATCGATTGAACAGGCTATCGGTTACTCCAGTGGATGTTAAGCGGTAAAATGCGCTTATCTTTTCAACGCAAACAAAAAACAAGATACCAAAACAAATTCTTCAACGTAGAAGTGGCAGCAGAGTCATTCAATTCTCTTGAATGACTCTGGTGGTAGCCACGCAGCAAATGCCACATGAGACCGTTATAGGCAGCGTTTGATGCAGCGTAGACATTTTGTCTTTTCTTTTCGCAACAATGAAGAAACGTATTGGAAGGGGCAAGGGTGACAACGTGATGAAGAACCGAGATAAAGGATTCACTCACACACGGCAGCCGCTCTTTCGTAGGTTTTTTTTTTAGACAGTACGCTCTCACCGACATTTAGCGTACAGTGTCGTCCTCTCTTGGTACGAACGCGACGCCGCGTATCTGCGCTCCGCGGGGCGCCAGCGCTAACGGTGCGGCCGCGCATCGAAGCTAATCGGCACAGGCGCACAAGAGCTTGGAGGCGGGGCTTCGGTTCCATTGAAAAGCGTGGGAGCGCGCCGTGCGTGTTTTGCCGTGAAGCAAACTTAAAGCGCCTGAGAAACCACGAAGCGTTGCACGAAAGCGTGCTTCGCTCAGCGCGACGTGTTGTGTAGTTACGGTATTTGAGGATTGAGCGGTTCCTCTTTTTATTGCGATAGCAATTATATGGACAGTCTCGGCTGGTTTTAGGGGCGAAGCTCCTTAAGGCGGCACCCGTTCGTCCCTCGTAGCGTAGTATGTAACCAGTCTTACGCTTTGACCTGCAAGGTGGTGCCGGTGGGAGATTTCTCCTGTGCGTTGTTGAAGAAAAAAAAAATCGCAGCGTGCGCGTTAACTAAAAGCCGAATTCTTCTGTCTCTCATTCCCCATTAGCAGCCATTGGCATGTTCCAGTAGGAAACGTTAGTAGAAGTAGAAGTGTAAGTGTTAGCTAAACCAACGAAACCAACGAAAGACGCCAGATGTTTTGTAAAAGCAAAACGAAAGAACGCCAGATGTTTCTAAAGCAAAACGAAAAGACGCCAGCTGCTTAACGAAAGACGCCAGATGTTTTCTAAAGGAATGGTTTTCTAAACAATGAAAATTCACAGCGTACGTGTAAAATTAAAGTGAGCTGCAAGTCGTCATAACTCATCGAACCTTTAGTATAAACGCGCCCGATCTCACGTCGGTGATGATGTACTGGGCAGAATTCACGGAAGATTCACGGTTTACCGATGAACCTCCGCAGCTTCGCCCACTCATCATCATTCACTCCGTGGATATGCTGTGATTTTTTTGTCCGTCCCCATCGCCGCCGCCGTCATGCACCGTATATGTATAAGTATGTATATATATATAAAAGCCCCAAAGAAAAATAATTCAGAAAACTGCTTCCGAAGCGCGGAATCGAACCAGGGACCTCTCGCTCCTCAGCGCGTGGCGGTAACCACTACGCCACGAAACGCAGATCCTCCAAGTAGCTAACGGCGAGCGTTATATACACATCTTTTACCGCTGGTCGGACTCCGAGACGGCAGGCGCTTATAAGCGTTTCTTCACTATCAGTGAGATGGTACGATGTGCGGGCTGGGCGTTGGGCGCTGGGCGCGCTTTAAAGGTCGTCGCCTCGCTCCCACGACAGCCGATGCTCTGCGCCCTACAGGGCGTAGTCGCCTTCGTGCGCTTATCTCAAGGAAAGAAGGGGGGCAGGCGGCGGGTTGTATGTCTTGTGCTTTCCCCTCGATGTCCGCGCTGAAGTCACAGAGCGTACGAAGGCCACTTCGCTCGCTGCAGCGGCCGCGTTTGCGAAAGGAGCGCGATGTTCAAACAGAAATAAATAACAACTGTGACATTTAGTGCGCGCTCGTCCTGTGTGTACGTGTGCGTTCGTTTCGTGTGTCCTCCTTTATGTTTCAGCAGTGCGCTTCAAGTATCGAGCTGTGACGCATGATAGTTCGCGCTCGTCCTGTGTGCGTTCTTTTCGTGCGTCCTTTGGGCTCGAGCGACGCGCTCGCAATTTCGAGCTGCTTTCCGTTCTTCGCGTTGCATTACAATTTGTTGCTATCGCATTGATTGCTTCGCCGTTGCGGCGAAACTGTGACTTTTTTCAATACCATAATATCATTTTAATGTATACATCGACGAAGGGATGGCCAGATGGACGCACGGACGGACGGATGGATGGACGGACGGACAGATGCGCGGTCAGTTGGACGGACATAGTACGGTCCATTTTTAAACGATATGCGCGCTATGAACGCTCTATGTACGGTATATGTTACACCTGTGCTTCGGTCCGATGGGGAGCTACGCCGACGACGGCGATAACGGACACCGTGAGAGCATAAGGAGCTTCGCTTCTAAAAAGAGGGACCGCTCAATTCTCAAGTACCGCAACTACACAACACGTTGCGCTGAGCAACGCCTCGGGGTTCCAGCAACGCACCGTGGTTTCTCAGGCGCTTTAAGTTTGCTTCACTGCAAAACCCGCACGCCGCGCTCCCGCGCTGTTCATTCGAAACGAAGCCCCGCCTCCAAGCTCTTGTGCGCCCGTACCGATTAGATTTGATGCGCGGCCGCACCGTTAGCGCTGGCGCACCGCGCAGCGCAGCCACGCGGCGCCGCGTTCGTACCAAGAGTGCACGACATCGCAGTCACCGAAAGTCTGCTCAATCGACCTTCGTGCACGGAGCCGCCTTTCATAAAATTTTGAACTCACGTTTGATTGCACCAAAAGCGCCGCGCGTGAGGCGGCTCTCACGTGGTATTTTTTAAAAATTTCGCGCGCTTTAAAGAAAGGCTGGAAAAAAATTAAGCAGGAGACTTACCTTAGCATAGATCAACAAATTCGATGTTTCTGAACAAGCGCTACAACTTTTGTATTGGAGATTTTTCTCTAGAGTTACTATTTAAAAAATTAATTAAGCAATCTTTGTTAATTGCCGAGCTTGGCACATAGGAAAAATATTCTGACGCGTTCTATATGGCTCAAAACCATACTGCGCGAATTGGAGACGCGCAGCGCCTATGTTGTTTACATACCTGGTGCTTCTTAGCTGAAACATTCTGTCTAATATCCCAGGAGGTGAAATCAACTCCCTGATCATCGCTTTCCTTTGGACAGCCGTAAATTTCTATATAGCCGCGACATCAGGCCGCCTGACGTTTCCTTGCGATACACTTCTCATTTCCTATTCAATGCGGCTTTCTCTGATGCTTCAAGTGGCGTAAATTTGCCACGCATATTTTCTTTTCTATAGAAAAGAACAATGGCAATGACGTCTGTGCTTTCAATACAACATAGGCGGGTCAGTTGCCCGCTGAAGTATATGTCGCAATTTATTGTTTTTGGTTCGCTGGTGCTTATTAATATAGATAACAAATAATTTGGTACATTGTGTCCGAATTGTGACGCTGCGCTCAACGACGTTTGCGAGAATGAAGGGCATCGCATTTTTTTGGACCGATTGTTTTACTTTTGTCGAAGTCGAGAGGCAGCACCGATATACCGGGATAGTGTGTCATCGTGCTTTCCTAGCAAAAGTCCCACAAGCGACCGCAGCGTCTGGGATTGTTAATAAATCCTGACCATTGTACAGTATAAAACTTAAGCACCGTGTAAGAATTCTTTTGGGTGTCCGGACAGACAGCACTATGTATATTTTTTGTAAAATAACTCAACTAAATCGAAACGTTTCAAGTACAGTCACGTGTTGCTTGCTTTTATGAATACTACCACCCTTCATATAAAAGTCTGGTGCCTCACAGAAACGTGTAACATCACCGGTTTTTAGATTCTTTTTTGACTCCACTACATTCATTAACTCTTTTCACCTGACGTGATGATGTAATTTCACAGTATAGGGTAGTCGGTATTTTCTGGCAGGGTCCCGCCCCCCGCTCCTTCCAGGCCGGAAAACCCAACATGCAGCATTAATGGCATAATTGAGTCTAGACACGTAGAGTGCAGCGATAAACCTTGCGTATATAAACTCCACATTTCCATCAAAACATGTATTTATAATGTGAGCCTGTCACAACATACGGCAACTGCAGCTTCCACCTCCCGCCTCCCGGGAGTCACTGTGTGGGTCAGTACACCCAGCTGTTGTACAAACTTTCAAACTTACGCGACTTCGCATGCCGCCTTCTATTTGCACTAAGCAAAAGTTCACGGCACGCGCGTCAGTGCTGAAGTCGCCGTTTACGAGACACTGTGCGCATCTGTTTGCCGCTAGGAAAGGTGGTCCCAATGGGCAAAGTTGTAGCACGAATGGTGGTCAGGCATGGACATTATTGTAAGCCGGATCAAGAGCTAGGACGGGAACTGCGATTTTAGTTTCTTATCCCGATTAACTCGATCGAATAATGTTCTCTGTTGAGTACCTATAGGTATTGGCCTTGAGAGGTTTTTTAACTACAGAGCTCTCGCCTGTCTGCTCCAGTTACCACTGAAAAGTACAACGACAACCTATGGACGCATTTCGAGCACCTGCCATTTCTCTTTCCGTTCTTTCTCAGTGAAAGGCCACCAAAATTATATCTTGGCGCACGCTCGGCGCAAATAAGCAAATATTGCAAGTCAGTTCTGCAGAAACCCGCAAGGTGGCAGAAGGATTAAGAAAGGGAAAATAGACAACCACCCGTTTTGTAGCCCGAAGCCACAAGGAAATCCATACGGATTTCTCAGAAATAAAGCATATAGTTGCCGAAAAATTCGTCCTGGTCCGGGGATCGAACCCGGGACCAACGCCTATTCGGGGCGGTCGCTCTACCAATTGAGCTAACCAGGAAGCCAGCAATTGGCAGCGCGAGGGCGAATCCATCGGCAACTCGAAGCAACTGGACACATATTGCAAGTCAGTTCTGCGGAAACCCGCAAGGTGGCGGAAGGGTTAAGAAAGGGAAAATAGACAACCACCCGTTTTGTAGCCCGAAGCCACAAGGAAATCCACACGGATTTCTCAGAAATAAAGCATATAGTTGCCGAAAAATTCGTCCTGGTCCGGGGATCAAACCCGGACCAACGCCTATCCGGGGCGGTCGCTCTACCAATTGAGCTAACCAGGAAGCCAGCAATTGGCAGCGCGAGGGCGAATCCATCGGCAACTCGAAGCAACTGGACACATATTGCAAGTCAGTTCTGCGGAAACCCGCAAGGTGGCGGAAGGGTTAAGAAAGGGAAAATAGACAACCACCCGTTTTGTTACCGATGGATTCGCCCTCGCGCTGCCAATTGCTGGCTTCCTGGTTAGCTCAATTGGTAGAGCGACCGCCCCGGATAGGCGTTGGTCCCGGGTTCGATCCCCGGACCAGGACGAATTTTTCGGCAACTATATGCTTTATTTCTGAGAAATCCGTATGGATTTCCTTGTGGCTTCGGGCTACAAAACGGGTGGTTGTCTATTTTCCCTTTCTTAACCCTTCCGCCACCTTGCGGGTTTCCGCAGAACTGACTTGCAATATGTGTCCAGTTGCTTCGAGTTGCCGATGGATTCGCCCTCGCGCTGCCAATTGCTGGCTTCCTGGTTAGCTCAATTGGTAGAGCGACCGCCCCGGATAGGCGTTGTTCCCGGGTTCGATCCCCGGACCAGGACGAATTTTTCGGCAACTATATGCTTTATTTCTGAGAAATCCGTATGGATTTCCTTGTGGCTTCGGGCTACAAAACGGGTGGTTGTCTATTTTCCCTTTCTTAAATAAGCAAATAATGCGATTTCTGCCGAAATGTAGCAGGTTGTTGCGGGTTCCACCTCTTCGCGCAGTTTGGCGCAATTGGCGCAGTAATTACATCCCCGCAGAGGGCGTCTCGTGGCAGGTCATCTTTGCACGAGGCGGCAGACTTAATGTCTTAGGTTAGAATGCGAGGGTTTGTTGGTCAGCTGTCACCTCGTGCAAAGGTCAAATAAATTCGCGTATACCCGCATACCACGGGCCGCAGTATGCGGGTATCTGCCACACGTGACTGTGGAAAAGGATTTCATGACGTACACGACAGGGAAGTGACGTTTTCATATCGTGATTCGCTAATCGTATTCGTCATACGCTCACGTCCTCTTATGCAAATTTTGGTGTACCGGGTGTCCCAGTTATCTTTAGCCAACGGTAAAAAAATACAATATTACAGGCAGGAGAGTGAAATCAGTCGGAAATTGCTGACAGCCACCTTACGCACTCCATACATTTATTGTTTTGTAATTAATTAATTTGTTAGTTAGGCTTATTCAATGAAATTGCTAAATATTGACTTCAGGCAAGAAATGCGACTCGCAAAGTTCGAGAGTGTCTTCAAAAACCACCACTACATTATTTGCGTTAAAAAAAGTCTCACGTATACAATTTTTTCCAGTCTGCAAAGAAAGCCTGCGAAATACAAAAAGAACCACGTGACTAGCGCATTCGTGCGGCAGTGAAACATGCTGCTCTAAGTTAACGGTGGTTTCTTGGCCCGCGTTCGCTACAACTTGCACCGTCTCGCACACCAACTGGCTGACGCGGGCAAGAAACCACCGTTAACATATCGGTGTACCGCTGCAGAGAATCCGGCGAGTCGCCGCCGAAGCTGATTTTGTTCGCTGAAACCACGGCTGAGAGCAGCATGTTCGCTGCCGTGCGAATGCGCTGGTCACGTGGTTCTTTTTGTATTTCGTAGGCTTTCTTTAGAGCTTGGAAAAAATGGTGTACGTGAGACTTTTTTTAACGCAAATAATGTAGTGGGGGTTTTTGAAGACACTCTCGAACTTTGCAAGTCGCATTTTTTGCCTAAAGTCAATATTTAGCAATTTCATTAAATAAGACTAATTAACAAATAATTAATTACAAAACAAAAATATCTCTGTAGCGCGCAAGGTGGCTGTCAGCAATTTGCAAATGGTTTCGCTCGCCTGCTTCGAATATTGTATTTTTTAACCCTTGGCTAAAGTTAGCTGGGGCACCCGGTATACCAAGTTAAGGAGATGACCATGACAGCGCGAAGCCGTAGGCGGCCAGATAGATAGATAGATAGATAGATAGATAGATAGATAGATAGATAGATAGATAGATAGATAGATAGATAGATAGATAGATAGATAGATAGATAGATAGATAGATAGATATGCATGTTCGAAACGGGCGGCGCAAGAACAAGGGACAACGGAAAGACTACACACCACACACGAACATGCATAACAAATTCCAACTTGCCCAGGCATCAATTCTTCTGCAGATAGATAGATAGATAGATAGATAGATAGATAGATAGATAGATAGATAGATAGATAGATAGATAGATAGATAGATAGATAGATAGATAGATAGATAGAAAAAGTCACAGTTTCACAGCAAGGGCGGTGCAATTAATGAATGCGATAGCAACAAATTGCAGTGTTATACGAAGTGAAGCTCGCAGCTAACTGTTTTCTGTCTGATCTCGCGTAACTACAAAACGCTGGTGTAAGAGAATACGGTCGCTCCTGGGAGAGATGCTTTCCGCATAGTCCCTTCGCGTTGAGAGCGCAGCACGTAGAAGGGTATACGAGCCGCCCGCTGTGACGACTATCGAGATAGCGCGCGCGCCAGCGATCGCGACCGCGCCCTTGTATTCAAAGTTCGCTGTGTCTGCTCGCGCGACACCCCACCCCCCTCGCGTCTTCTCATGGTCGTTAAAGACAGGTGGGGCGCTTCTTGTCTGCTTTGACGGCAGACCTCCGGAGGGGGGTATGTCATCGCATACACCCTCCGATCGACGGAAATGGGCCGGCTCGTTTGATCTCTGCTTCGGCAGCGTTCGTCGCCTCCGCTTGCGCGTTTTTACCCGCGGTAGAACATAAAATGTGCGGGTTTTTTTATCAATTTTTCCTTCATACGGGACGGACATGACGGCGACGGCGACGGCAGGAACCCGTTGTGACTGCCCATATTATTGCTATGACAATAAAAGGTCAAAGTGCGTTTGGTTCGCTGAAGAACGCTTCGCATTTAATATAAAAAGGAGACAGAATATTTAGTTTACAGGGTATGAAAGAATCACTCTTGAAACAATACGCGTATTCTAACAAACTAAGGCGCCCTTTCAAAACGTCAGGACATCGCCAGTACACTTGCGTGTTTATCTCCGTATTGTGCAATTCTTCAATGCAGTTTAATTGTGGCGTGCTGGCAGTTTGAGACAATAAGAAAATACGCTGAAGTCCTTGAGTGATTCAGGCCTGGGAAGATGGCTGTTTATTAACTGGGTGGATTTGACAATGTTCAGAATGCGCCACTCCGATGTGGGCAAACACGGACCCAGAATTCACTGCCAATTATTCTTTTTTCGATATCAGTAAAAAAAGGCACATCGGTACTCACATGCTTGTCCTTCATTTGAACCTGTTAACTGTGCGTCCGCTGAAATAAGGCAAAGGGAAATTAAAATAAAGGGCATTGAATGGCTGTAAATGCGGCGTGTTACATCGTCGAGGAAATTACTGGAATATAATTGTGCATATGATTAGCAAAGTAATGTGACCAACAACATTTTTTACAGGTGTGCCATTGGTGATAATATGTTTCGAGTAGTTAGTATTGTGGCGATAATAATGATGTAAAGATACAAAGACAGACATGTGATACGATCATCATCTTTTGCACCCTGTTTCTATGTTCACTGCAAGACGAAGACGGCAGTGGACAATGATATCCAATTTGATCTATCTTGCGCGAGCTCATTCCATATTATTCCTGCGCACTTAATTCCATCGCTCCATCTGTCGTGCTCCCACCTCGGTATTCACTTCATTGCTCTAAATGACCACCCACGCATTACGTGACCAGTCAGATCCACTTAGTTCCCTTAATACGAACTAGATTATCAGCCACGCCTGCTGTTTGTCCAGCCCATTGTGCTGTTTGCCGATCTCTCAACGTTGCGTCTACCATTTTCCGCTCTGTTGCACGCTGTGTGGTCCTTAGCTTTTTCCACGAGTTTCTTTGTTATCCTCCAAGTTTCAGCCGCATATGTTAGAAATGGAAGTTTGCAGTCACTGCATACTCTTCCTTTTAGGGGCAGCGGCAGATTGCATACAATATATATGATTCAGTAATGCCGTATGCACTCCAGGTCATCCTTCAATGAATTTCCATTTCATGAGTAGGCTTGCGATATGCTATAGATATGCTACAGATGGCTGTCCTAAACATGGTTTTGCCTGCGTGACGCCAAGCGACATGAGACGACGACAGCATACGACAGCATACGACAACATTCGACCGCATGCCGAGGCGCCTAAAGTGTTCCGCACTCATAACGTTGAAAATGTACCTTCTGTTGTATTTGAACTTTGCGTCTCTTGTAGAAAAGCCCGATGCTCTATTCAGTACGACAGGAGCACATGCCGCGTCCCGTTGTATTGAACGCATTTACGAATGTCTCGCATTGAAACAGGCGCGTTCGATAGTTCGATATCTCCACTTGGATAGCAATCTCGGGCAGGGATTTTTCTATGCGAACACAAATACCATTTCCAAGAGACGAACAGCAAGAGCGAATAGAAGTAACAGAGTCAATCCCCGCTGCACACCACGGCTTTTCGATCGCCTGAAGTGACTTGAGTGCCCATCGCACGCGATGTAATTCAGCAATGCATATAAAACAAACGTAAAATATGCATTCGGTGTGGCCGATAGTGGTAAGGTATTCTCCGTGCATAAAGTATTCATCGAAAGTATCATGCAGCCGGCCATCGGAGAATTGTTTTCTGCAAGAAAGGGTGGGCGTCGCCTCCATGCGTGCTTGCCTGGGTGACTCGCATATGTACTGAATATTGCAGTACAAGTTTCACGTCAGCCACTGAAAATCTTTTGCGGTATCTACATCGTGCCTAGCGCAACAACTATAGTGAAAAGTCTAGTAGAAGAAAGATATTTGACTCCTAATCTGTTTAGCAAAAACAAAGTACTTTAATAAGCGAATAAAGTGAAATAATTAATGACTGGGCTTAGAAGTCCATCCTCGCTCAACGCACATACAACTTTCCTCTTTGATGTTCAAGGCAGCCATTCAGAACGCAAATTGACATGGCATCACTGATCGTGTCACGTATTAATCGGAAAGAACTTTTTCCCTTATTACGCGTCGATTTAAAATTTTTCTGACAAGCATTCGCGGAAAATATGCCTTAGCTCGGCATGCGGATAAACTGGGCAACCATTTGAGAAGCCGTATCAAGAGACCTTCCATTAGCGCCTTTGTTTCCACGCGTTTTTCTTCGTTTCGTGATGAAGTATATTTATTTTGATCTTATTTTTTGAATGTATAGTAAACACATAGGTCTGATATTGTTACGAGTACCAGAACAGCACTGCTTTCATGCGACATAATGAAACAATTTCGCGCAAGTTGTTCTCGTCGTTTTCAATTCATCATGATATGCACAACTGTCAAGTACAAACTAGAATTTATAGTCAAAATCGCGAATGCTCTCCAGCGGAATTATGCTCCTGAATTTGCACACACCAAAATAGCACAGGATGCCATCACGTTGTTTTGCGTTTCTTTGTTTCTTTTAAATGCGAAGCATTTCTTAGCGAACCTTTGGCACTTTGAGCGTTTGTATGTGCGTATCTATCTACGACTCTACTTATCTATATATCTATCTAGCCACCTACGACTGAGTGCTCTCATGATTGCCTCCTTAACTTGGTGCAGATCAAAATTGGCGTAAGAGGGTATGAGGATTTCACGAACATGGCTGGCGGGTCATGAAATGAATAACGTGAAAAACCTGTCGCGTACTTTGTCAAACTCTTTCCTCCACACACATGTGGCACATGCCCGTTTACCACGGGACGCGGTGTACGGGAATGCTCACACAGGTGATTGACAATTTTTATCTACCCATAAAAGGCGAGAACAGACATTGGTAATTAAGATGCGAGAGCGCTATGAAAAACCGACATCGGCAGCGTTGACCCGACGAATGGAAGGAATAAATATTAGGATCCCAGCAGGAATCGAACCCAAGCATTCTACGTTGCAATCAGGTATTCTACCACAGAGCGACGCCAGGTCTATAAACTGGTTTGGAAAAACAGCCTATGCAGGCGTAATGTCGGTGGAACGTCAATTGTGGTTGTGGTGCTGGCTATCCAATTTTACAAGAACGCAATAAACACTACATATGTGCTCCTACAATACAAGCGTCATATCAGATTAACGTCTGTGGTGGCAGTGTTGGCTCCGCTGTTATAGCTGTCTATTAAACATTACTTTTGTAATCCTATGATTCAGCAAGCTATATAGAAGCATTGCTCGACCCCGGAGAAATGCATTAACGAAGCTTATCATATTCACATCATTGCACCATAAAGTGCACTTAAATTTCGATAATACCGACATATGTACTCTAACGTCATGCCTGACGTTACGTTGCACCATGAGTTACCTTCCTGGTAAGCCCACGGTGTGTACACCGCTACTACACTTAGAAAAACACGTCGTCCTACCTCGTAACGCTTGGCTCAAAGCCATAAAGTACAGCATCGAAGTACTCGCTGCCTGTTTCGCATGAAACCGATTCCCACAACGCGTGGGATCTGCCGAATTTTTTTTTCGGGCACGCTGGCTTGGAGTGGGCAGACTCGCAGAATAATGACGCCAAAGGAAATACATAGTGTAACCGCACCCTCAAGAAAAGAAAATGAGGGTGAACTTTGCCACGTTTCACTTAAGCATCAGCCCTTAGGTCGAAAACTCTCTCAAAACATCAAAATGCGGATGATTTGTAATGTTGCACTTATACTAACAAGGCGACCCGTATTTTTTTTTCATGTCCTACTCCAGGGGGCTATCGACATTGGGCAATTGAGTGCTTTCACCCTCGGCATCCTTACATTACTAAAGAACAAGGAGCTCTGGTTAAAACTTTTCGAAGTATCCACTCAAAGTACAAACTCTTCCGAGTACAAGTTGTTCTCCATGATTTATAGCAGTGCGAACTTGAACAGATACACAGTCGCATCAAACTTACTGAAGTAATCCGCCGCCTGAAAAGGTTTTCGGTTGGCCGTAAAAACTCAGTCCTTGAAAACGTGTAGTACTTCCCTTGAAGAAAATCAATTCGTGTCGCACTGAACGAAAATAAAGTTAACGCATTCTCTGACAACAGTGTAAGCAATAAAGGGAGCGAAATGGAATTTAAAAAGAAATATCAACTGACATCAGTGCCGTCGCTTAGAAAAGGAGCTATTCTGCATATTAAAGGGGTGGTGCCACCAAATTTGTGGCTTGCGCGTTCTTTGCTGTGAGCGTTTCCTATAGCTCCAGCAAGCATGATGCACGCACAAAGATTCATGTATTCTCGCTAAATAATTTAATATCGCCTTTTGATGTGGACAACTTTCGGTTTCGCTTTCTGGGCGCCGAAGTTGGGCAGTGACGTAGAAGTGTAGGGGCTTGGTCACGTGACCACACAAGGCTGTGACGCAAGAAGCCAGGAATCGATCGAAAATCGGCGAGTGATGTAGCAACCGATGCTTTACCGGTACTATTGTGAACTAGAATATATTCTAATTCACTACAGCCGGTACATACGTTGCGGAGGTCCGGAGGTCACTCACATCACTGCAGCAGATCTGGTGTGACGTCACTACAACTTTCTTTGCCCCTCCTATAGATCTGCGTCAGAGTTATTGCGCTAGCGATGGGTTTCGATCGGGACAATGTGCATTTGGGTACAATTTGGACGTTAATTAAAATACATTCTAAACGTTTGCTGTGTCTGACCCTTCGTGTGGAGTGTCCTTGCATACAGAGGAAACCCACAACAGGCTTGTTATAGCCTCGAAATTTGATGGCACCACCCCTTTAAAATGATTTTAATTCCTTCACCACAAAGAGGTAATGGGATCATTAATTTCGTTTTCACTTTAATACGCTTTGTTTCATAGCAAAATTATATATTGCATTTCATCAAGAAGAAACACGTATGCTGCTGGTCTATCGGCCGTCCAGCATATCCAGAACCAGGCAATAAGAATAACAACGCTCAGCACCTTCATGTCGGATGTGTCGTTCTTACTGTTCTCCCAGGTGATTTTATTGTTTCAAAGCTAAACAGATATTTGTTGGGCATTCTTATACATAATTACGTGAATAGAAAAATTCATATTTCTTTACTGCAAACTAATTATTCTCTTAGTGTATCAGCGACTCGTTTTGCAAAATGAAATAGAATTCCGCTTCCTAAGGCAAGGACTAATAATAGCAAATTGTTAAGTGCAATACTTTCGTTGGTATCATTCTGCAGTTATTTGCCTGCATATGCAAAGAAGGGATCCTTCGGAATATTTAAAAATGCCTTGCGTTCACGCTTGCTCAAGTGATAAATATTCCACAATTTTCATAGTAACTGGTCTCTTCTACGTCAATGTATCTCTTTTATTTCCTGCTTACGATCTTGGTCATCTTACCACTTTGGTCATTTTGTATGACATTTTTCTTCGTCTACCACAATTTGCCAAGATGTTGTTCTCTAACGGATGATCTTTTAGGAGGTGTCACACAGTCCCGCGACTTTGAGAAATCCTTCGGTATTTATGTGTCTTATATTCAATGCAACACATGTACCTCAATAATAAATCCTGAATGTTTTAGCTGCTCTTTCCGCCTTGTCGTGATTGCAAATAACTATTATGCAAGTGTTTTCGAATGATGCAACAGTGGATGAGAACCTATTAGGCTATCGACTACCAGCGAATATGACATAAAATATGCGGGGCTAAGAGCTGTAAGACTAAGGACAGTAATGTGCAAGTCTAAGTTATGGTCAGCAGAAGTTTCGTAAAATGGCAGTTTGTTCCTGCGAATGCCATAGATCGTCTCATATGTGGCTAAACTTTCCTGGAATGTCCGCTAATGTAAAGAAACACGGCTGCTACAAGTTGGTGTGATGCGGTGGCTGCCATGTAACATCCTATGTTACATGGCAGCCACCGCATCACCGGTGTCCCAGCTATCTTTAGCCAAGGGTTCAAAGTACAATATTAGAGGCAGGCGAGTGAAATCAGTTGCAAATTACTGACAGTCACCATGCGAACTACAGACAAGTTTTTGTTCGATAATTAACTAGTTTGTTTTAACTAAATTGCTAAATATTGACTTTAGTCAAGAAATTCGACTTGCAAAGTTCGAGAGTGTCTTCAGAAACTCCAACTGCATTATTTTCGATAAACAAAGTCTCACGTATACCATTTCTTCCAAGCTGCAAAGAAAGCCCACGTGACTAGCGCATTCACGCGCCGCGAAAATGCTGCCCTCAGCCAAGGTTTTAGCGAACGAAATCAGCTGCGGCCGGGACTCGCCGGCTCCGTTGCAGCGGTAGGCCGATAAGTGGGCGGTGGTTTCTTGGCCCGTTGCCAGCCATTTGGCGCGCGTGATGGTGCAAGTTGTAGCGAGCGCGGGCCAAAAAGCCATCGCTAACTTATCGGCCTACCGCTGCAACGGAGACGGCGAGTCGCGGCCGCAGCTCATTTCCTTCGCTGAAGTCACCGCTGAGGGCAGCATTCTCACGGCGCGAGAATGCGCTAGTCACGTGGTTCTTTTTGTATTTCGTGGGCTTTCTTTGCAACTTGAAAAAAAATCGTACACGTGAGACTTTCTTTATCGCAAATAATGGAATTGGGGTTTCTGAAGACGCTCTCGAACTTTGCAAACAGCATTTCTTGCCTAAAGTCAATATTTAGCAATTAAGTTAAAGAATCCTAATTAACTACTTAGTTAATTACAAAACAAAAAATTGTCTTAATACGCAAGGTGGCTGTCAGCAATTTGCAATTGATTTCACCGGCCTGCCTCTAATATTGTATTTTTTAACCCTTAGTTATAGATAGCTGGGACACCTTGTGTATAGGGCTAGGTTTCAGAGCAAATAAGCATGTACTAGACGCTGCGAGAGACCTCACTAAATATTATACTCAGAACTTGCAATGTTATCAACCCTTAGGCCAATATATACAAGGTCATGCGTAGGCTGAAGTGCCCTTTCACTTCAACCAGCATTTAGTTATTTCAATCGCTGCATCTGCTGTGAATAGGTAATTTTGTTTGACAGTGTTGAATTTTCTGCTTTTTGCAGAAGAAAAGCACATCTTTGAACATGTACATATTACAGGCCTATATTTTCACCATTAACCTGATGATAATAGTAGTGACTGTCTTTGTTGCTTTTTTCTATTTTATCACTTCGTTTTTATTTGTCGCACTGTTTCCAAAGTCTGCAGAAACGTGCTCTTGAAATTTCCATACGTGTCGACCGTGGTGCCCTTGTTTACAGACCACGTCCTGGCTTTCTCTTCCGGAGGGAAATGAACGAGCCATGACTTGGCCTCGTCTTGGCGTCTTGCCTTCCACTTGTTATGGAGGGCCACGCTTTCAAATTCATCGAGTCAATCTCCAAGGCTGTCACACTGAGCGTAAGCTGCAAGAACGATGCTGGCTCCTGAACGATGCTGTTTGACCAGGCCTGACGCGCGTGTCACAAGATCCGCTTTGTATTTCACACTTTCTTTGTTGCAAAGACGTGGTCCTTTCAAGAATGCCGTATTCGGGCGATACTAATTTGTTTTGTATGATGTGCGCATGCCCTTGTGCAATTGACATGTACAGCGCAGTTCTACACTTCTGCCACGCAACATTACATGCGTCAAGGAGACTCCTTGCCTTATGTGGCATTGGTATGGTTTTTTTTAGAAAGCAGTTCCAACCAATCGCGTGTCGCTCTGGGGTATAACACCGGCTTACCACGCGAAAGGCCTGGGTTCGCTTGCCATTCAAATTTCTTATTACTTACTGATTTGCGTCCGTCTCAACTTCTCGCTCACGGACAACTGAACTTCTCTGCTCACAAACAAATAAGTTACAACTGTGACAGTTCGCGCTCATCCTGTGTATGCTTGTGCGTTCGTTTCGTGCGTTTGTATTTGACCAGCGCACTTTAACTGTCGAGCTGTGACAGTTGTTAGTCCGCGCTCATCCTGTGTATGTTCGTTCCGTGCGTTCTTTCTGCTTGAGCAGCGCGTTGCAAGTTTCGAGCTGCTTGCCGTTCTTCGCGTGACATTACAACTTGTTGCTATAGCATTCATTCCTCCGCCCTCGAGGAACAATGCACAACAAACGCTCAATTACGTCTGTGAAGACACGTTTTACTTTCGTGTTATACCGATTCCTCTGACAGAGGGATCATCCATGTTTTTTTTATTTCTCCGGAGCTACCACTGTAAAAGCACGTGCGAATAACAAAGCATAAGTATGTGCGACTCCAGCCCAGGGTTAAGGAATTTCTTATCTAAATATTTGCTTCGTGACTTCCGGCTCCTTCGCCGCCGGAAAACTCGGCATGCAGCATTATTGGCAGAATTGAGTCTAGATAGTCAGAGTGTTGCAATAAACCTTGCGTATATAAACTCCACATTTCCATGAAAACGTTGTATTTATAATGTGAGCCTGCCACAACATATGGAAACTGCAGCTTCCACCTCGCGCCTCCCGGGAGTCACTGTGTGGGTCAGTACACCGAGCTGTTGTACAAACTTTCCAACCTACGCGACTTCGCATGCCGCCATCTATTTGCACTAAGCAAAAGTTTACGGCACGCGCCTCAGTGCTGAAGTCGCCGTTTACGAGACACTGTGCGCATGTGTTTGCCGCTAGGAAAGGTGGTCCCAATGGGCAAAGTTGTAGCACGAATGGTGGTCAGGCATGCACATTATTGTAAGCCGAATCAAGAGCTAGGACGGGAACTGCGATATTACCTGCTCATCTCGATTAGTTCAACCGAGTAATGTTCTCTGTTGAATACCTAGTTATTGGCCTTGAGAGGTTTACTTTTTAGCTACACAGCTTTCGCCTGTATGCTCCAATTACCACTAAAGTTTACAACAGCAACTTGTGGATGCATATCGAGGGCCTACCATTTCTCTCTCTCTCTTCTTTCTCGGCGAAACACCACCAAAAATTATATCTTGGCGCACGCTCGGCGCAAATTACGCGATTTCTGCCGAAATGTAGCAGGTCGTAACGGGTTTCACCGCGCAGGTTGGCGCAATTGGCGCAGCAATAACATGACTGCAGAGGACGTCACGTGGCACGTAATCTTTTCAGACTTAATGCCTTAGGTTAGAAGGTGAGGGTTGCTTGGTCAGCTGCCACCTAGTGCAAATGTGAAATAATTTCGCGCATACCCGCATACCACGGGCCGCGGTATGCGGGTATGTGCCACACGTGACTGTCGAAAAGAATTTCATGACGCACACCACAGGAAAGCATGGCACCTGCGAATTCATGGCACCTGCGTATCGTATTCGTCGTACACTCACGTCCTCCTATGCCGATTTTGTTATATACGTACCAAATTAGGCAGACTACCACGAGAGCGCCCAGCCGAAGGCGGCCAGATAGATAGATAGATAGATAGATAGATAGATAGATAGATAGATAGATAGATAGATAGATAGATAGATAGATAGATAGATAGATAGATAGATAGATAGATAGATAGATAGATAGATAGATAGATAGAAAACGTCAAAGTACGTTTGGTTCGCCGAGAAACGCTTCTCATTCAATATGCAAAACGAAACTCACAATATTGAGTTTACTGAGTATGAAAAAATCAACGATGAAACAATACGCGTATTGTAAATAAACCGAGGCGGCCTTTCAAAACTTCAGGACATCGCCAGTACATTCCGTGTTTATCTCCGCACTGTTAAATTCCTCATTGCAGTTTAATGGTGCCGTGCTGGCAGATTCAGAGAATAAGAGAGATAGATAATAAAACGAGAGGAAGGCAGGGAGGTCAACGACAATGGTAGCATCCGGTTAGCTACCCTACACGAAGGGGAGGGGGAAAGGGAAAGAGAGATGGAAAGGAAAGCGGAGAGAAGAGCAGGCGCGCGATGAAAAATACAAAAAAATGAAGGTGTAGGTCGGCAGTACTAAAGCCTATTCAATAGGCCACTGGCACGCAAAAATTTCAGCAAGGCCTTCATTGATTTTCGGTGTGAAAGACAGTTCGGGTCGGCTGCGGAACTTGCTGCTTTGAGTCAATAAGAAGATACGTTGAAGTTCTTAAGTGATTCAGGCCTGGGGAGATGGCTGTTTAATGATTGGGAGGATTGAAAAATGTTCAGAATGCGCCACACCGAGGTGGGCCAACAATGACCCATAATTCATTGCCAATTATTTTTTTTTTCGATATCAGAAAACGAAGAAAAAGGGCCCGTAGGTGCTCACATGGTTTTTCTGGATTTGAGCCTTTTGACTGCGGGCCAGAATCATTTGCTGAAATAAAGGAAAATGAATGGCTATAAAGGCGGCGTGTTACATCGTCGATGAAATCACTGACATATGACTGTGCATATGATTGGCAAAGTAATGTAACTAATAACATTTTTTACAGGTGTGTCATTTGTGATAATATGTTTCGAACAATTAATATTGTGGCGATGATAATGATGTAATAATACAAAGACAGACATGTGATGCGATCACCATCATTGTCACCCTGTGTCTATGCGCACTGCAAGACGAAGGCGGCAGTGGACAATGATATCCAATTAGATCTATCTTGCCTGAGCTCATTCCATATTATTCCTGCGCACTTAATTCCATCGCTCCATCTAACTTGCTGCCGTGGTCCCTTCCCTCGGTATTCACTACATTGCTCTAAGTGACCACCCACGCATCACGTGACCTTGGTAAGTCCACTTAGTCCCCTTAATATGAACCAGAATATCAACCACGCACGTTTTTTGTCCAGCCCATTCTGCTGCTTCCTGATCTCTCAATGTTGCGGCTACCATAGTGCGCTCTGTGGCGCACAGTGTAGTCCTTAACTTTTTCCACAATGTCCTTTGTTATCCACCAAGTTTCAGCAGAATATGTTAGAACTTGAAGTATGCAATCACTGCATACGTTTCGTTTTAGGGGCAGCGGCAGATTGCATAAATGATTTAGTAATGCCTTATGTGCTCGAGACCATCCTTTGGTGAATTTCCTTTTCATGAGTGGGCTTGCAATATGCTATAGATATGCTAGAGATGGCTATGCTATACATAGTTTTGCCTGCCTGACGCCAAGCGACATGAGACGACGGCAACAGCATACGACAGCATACGACAACATATACGACCGTATACGGCAGCCGGGGCCCTTAAAGTGCTCCGCACTTATAATGTTGAAAATGTTCCTTCGTCTAGATTTCAACTTTGGGTCTCCAGTACCACACGGTGCGGCCTGCCTCGTGGAGCGGATACTGCATGGCGCGCCTAGTGCTCCTGGCTGCCGCCGCGGCGCCACCAGTAGGGGAGCCGCTGGGGAGACCGAAAGCGAGAGCGCCGGAATTATTGCGGCGGATCGCGGCTTGACAGCGCAGCTGCTATGCGCTTGTTAATTTTTAGAGGGTTACAATAAACTTGCTATAGCGTTAACTATATTGGTAATCGTCCTACCGAATGTGCGCCGGCGATGCTTCGATCTAAATGCAGCAAGTGTTAGTTTTATCTGAAATGGTTGCTCCTGCGAGTTGCAATTTTTGGCATCATGTTTTCTCTCTTTTGTTGCCGTTGCGCTGTTCACCCTCGATAATGTATGTCTGTGCTACAGTCATTTTTGCAACACGAGAGTCACAGGTGCCGTTGTATTTCCGGAATCATAGTTGCTCACACCTTAGAAACAAAAGCATTGTGAACATCAAGGGACTCATAATGCTTTATGGCACGTGCGTGAAAAAAGGATCACTGTGTTATTGGAATCACAGGCGCAGCACTTTCTTGGCCAGAAGTTTTTAGGCCAAGCGTACGAGATGCTCAACAGACATACTATTAACATTTCCTGCCTAGTTGGCAAGAAGCGCTCTTAAGAGCTTTTTTATTAAAACTTTGCAGACTTCCATGGCGTGGTCATCCGCCTCGCAAGTCCACTTTCCGCACTTCCGTGGTCATAGAGAACAGCTGGTCACCTTTCAGGCGTTTCGTGAAAAAATATCCGATAGAAATAATATACGATGTTGACAAGCCTCTTATTACAAAACATAGTAATCGGTTTGCCACTTGGGGTACCGCTGTTTAGTGCTCCTATTCACCACGGTCAAGGAGACCAAAAGTTTGTCGACTTGTCCGTCATATATGACCCTCTTCTGTATGACCATCTCGTCAATGATCAGGAAGCAGAACGCTTCTTGCTCTACAGTGAGACCCTTGAATTCGAAGCACAGCCGCTCCTTCATCAACGAAGTGACGCCGATTTCACCTGTTGAATGGCCTACATATTTCTTGAGCGTTGAGCGAAACGGGAGCTTAAAGAGATTTCTGGACCTTGCATGCTCATAACCTTTGTTGGAGCATGCCTTCCATTTACACATTCCTTAGAATGACGGCACTGTAGTGGGGCTTCTCCGTCGAGAAAATGCGTACTTGGTTTCTAACGAACCTGGCAGTCTTCTCACTTTGCGCAGCACCATTGAGCACCTTCATAAAAAGGCAATGTCCGTGTTATTTCATAAAACTGTGCATGATCCTCAGCCTCATGCACTATTTCTTGAAGGGCCTGCAGCGCTCCTTTCATAGGAGCGAACTTCGCTTGTAAGAAGCGCGTTTTTTAGCTTCTTCTGCCAGTTTAACAAGGTCGAATGTAGTTTGACATGATGCTCGTAGTTGTTGGGCGTCGTGACTTCAGTGCTGTCACTTGACGAACCGTTTTGGCTAATGACAAGCCTGTCTTTTGAAGCAGCATTGCCCGAGCACTCGGCACGCGACTGCGCATCATCGTCTTCTATTTCCAAGCATGGCCGCTTCTTCCTCGAAGCAGGCGTGCTTCTCGTGCTTATGTATCTTGGGATAACCGGGGAACACTGTCGGCACAGCCGTTGGCAAGAGTATCGTCAACTTCTCGGTCTTCTTGCAGTCCTCTTCCGTAAAATGCAAGGCGCACACCAGGCACCTGTCATTCAGCTGCCATACTGTTCCCTTCCCTCCGGGTACTTCACGGGAAATGTTTCGCAGCCATGCTGCTCTGCGTTCTGCGTTACTGAGAACCTCGCGGTAGCGTAACTGCGTCTCCTTCGATGCATTCGTGGGACACAACGGCACACAACAGTTGCGCGGCATTTTGCCTAACGCATAAAATAACGCGCAAGGACAAGCGCACTTGTCCTTGCGCTTGTCCGTGTCTTACGCGTCTTCTACCTTCCTGTCTTAACATTTGCGCCATCAAATGAAGTTCAGCTAGCAATGCGACCTTGCACCGTAGCTACGGCCGTCCCGTAGCAACGGTGCAACGGTGCGCTTTTCCAAAAGCAGTAATTTTTGCCAACGCCTTACACCGCGTGATGGCGGCTTTAACCCAAGCCTCGTTCATTGAATCCATTCATATGAAAAAAATCACAGTTTCGCCACAAGGGCGAAGCAATGAGTGCGATAGCAAGGAACTAAATGCTATACGAAGTGGGGCTCGCCAATGGATACTCTCAGTTTGAACAGCGCTCCTGTTACAAAGGCGGCCGAAGCAGCGAAGGAAACTAGCGTGCTTCCAGTGTCAAGCTGTGACACTTGATAGTTCGCGCTCATCTTCTGTTTGTTCGTTTAGCGGCGTCGTTTAGCGGCGCTCCGTGACATGAGCACGGACATCACGGTTAAAGCTTGAAACATCCCTCTTGCCCTCACCACGAGAAAACCGCGCGAGCAGACAGCGGAAGGCCAAGGCTCTCCTTGCGCAAATATAAGAAGAAGCGAGCGAGCTCGCCGACGACATTTAAATGCGCTCGTCGCGCTCCTAGCGCCATCTCGCTGGTAATGAAGAAACGCTTATGAGCGTCGGCCATCTCTGAGTCCGTCCAGCGGCAAAGGGTGTGTATATAACGCTCGCCGTTAGCTATGCGGAGGACCTGCGTTCCGTGGCGTAGTGGCGCCACTCGCTGCGGAGCAAGAGGTCCCTGGTTCAATTCCGCGCTTCGGAAGCATTTTTCTTAATTATTTTTCTTTGGGGCTTTTATATATATATATACATACTTATACATATACGGTGCATGACGGCGACGGGGGCGGACATTTTCCAGCCGAGACTGTCCATGTAATTGCTATCGCAATAAAAGTAGATCAGCGAAGCTCGCCTGGCTGTCACACCGCGTTCCTCGCTCGAACCGCGCGAAATCACGGCCAGACTCACGGGCCAGACTAGAGGGTACACAAGAAGCACACAGCGTTCCCTGTCACATTTCTACCGGGCCGTGGTGTGATCCTTCCTTCAAATCTTTAACATAACGCGGGATGGCAACCTTAGCCCAAGCTGAGTGAAAAAGCTGAGCTTCCAATAACCGACGCTCTTCTGGCTGTCACACCGCTTTCTCTGATTACGTTCTCCCCGTGCGAATGGAACGGCCCGAGCAACACTAGCAGTGGTGCGTTGCCGGAGCTAATCTCAGAGGCCACGAATAATGCGTCATGGCACTAACGAGCACAGACTGTGAGCGTTTCAGTAGTCTCAATGCGGCGGAGGCTTTCGCTGCAGTGTTGTAGAAAAACCTATGGTTGGTCTAATGGACTAATGGTGTCGTGTCGCCGACTACACCTTATAGTGCACTGGCACCGACTACTAGGGAGCGCACACCTTGCCACTTGTCTCCTCAAATGACAATGCTGTGCACGCTGAAGCCATCTTTGCGCGGGATTCACCTTATATTGTCCAGGTGTATGTTAATTGCTACAGCTACCACAAAGGGTTAATCATGTTCATGGACATTAGTCGTCGGGATGGAGATGTGCCACCATGTGCCAACTCATGTGACGCATGGTGGGGCTATAGCACATCCAGAAGTGCTATAGCAGCCAAACACCAAAATGCTTTATGCAAGCTCTCATATATCAATGTATAATAACCATCCAACTACTTCTGCGAGGACACATTTCACTTTCGTGTTATACAGATTCGTATAACGGAGGGATCAACCATGTTTTTTTGTGTGTCTTCATCATATGACAGAATTAAGTTCCAAAAAGGGTGAGAGCAAGTGCATGCCCATAAATTACACGCCCTCAAAACAATTTTTTGCAACTTCATTCTAGCATATGGCGCTGACACACACAAAAGTCGCCGCCAACAAGGCGAAATGTCCACCCTTGCTGAAAAATTCAACCAGCTCCGCTAAGCGGACACTGATGAAACAGCGAAACTGGTGGCCTTGCCTTCGTCAGGCTATCGCATTTCTGTGTTTTGTCTTTCAGACATGTTGTGCCACTGCTCTTTATTAGGCGCTCTTTACGAAGCTCTGAGGGGGCAGTATTGCATCTCGACCATAGCGCTCTTATACAAAGGTTTACAAAGAAATCTTCGCTTAAGGTGCACGTCAATGGCAAGGTCATCAGGAATGTTTCTGGGAAGGCAATCTACAGTAGTCTGAACGCCAATCGGCACATTCAGCGCCTGTCCCATACTGGCCATTGCCATGCGTCAGCCGGATCTGCGTCAGTTCTCGCTGACGCTCACGTCGGGCGGTATCTTCATCGGGAGAACGAGAGAACTTGGCCATTCTGAAAGCGCTAATGTCGCAGAAACGAGACAACTGCGTTCTAGACGCACGAAGGCAAGGTTCTTCTTTTTTTTTTGGTATTCCGTTTATTACTACTGTGCGCGCCTTCGGTGCCCGCGGTCTTCTTCCTCTTGTTGTGCCCTTTGAGTTTCATCAGCTTCCGGCCCGCAGCAAGTTTTCTTCTTCACTTGTAGTGGACCAGTGGTGAGTAGAGGGCCTTACCCAGTTTCTCTGGGATTTACCCTATTTCTGTGGCACATACCCGTGAAATGACCACCTGCGTTACGCCAACATCGGTCACTAAAGACTCGACTAAGAACAGCTTCGCTCTTAAAACACGTAGGGTTCCATATTTATGAGGGCACTGTATTAACGGTGTTGCATTAAATAAAAGGCGTGCGGGAGAGCCACTGTAAGTGGTGTATCTTTGTAGCTATCACTGAATTCTAAATGAACAAAGCTTACAGATCTTATAGAAAAATAGTATAGCAAGTTCGGCTTGTTAGGACCTCAATATCATATAACCAGAGCACAGGGACGTCGAATTTTCCTCGGGCCATACACAAAGGAGAAGGCGCAAAGAAGCGAATTTTTTTGTGCTTATTAAGGACGCCACGACAACAACATCAACAGCGGATGTCCTTGTCTCTTCGTTCCGGCGTTATGGTTTTCGTTGGCAGGACGCGTGTGCGGGATAGCAACGAAGACGCCCAACTGTGTAAGTGCTCTTTTTTATGTAATCGAAAAGTGGCAGAATGAGAATGTTTTTTACCTCAACTATCTCGCAAGAGGTCCGTCTGTGAAACAATATAATAAAAGAATTCGGCATATCCCACATCTTGTGAGGATCGGTTTGCTGCGAAGCGATCAAATACTCGTTTTGTTCTTACTGTGACGTGGTTTATTGACGCGTCTTCAGGGAAATATGAGAGGCGTCAAGAGTAGTGCGTCGGAGAGCGGCGGGCGTCAAGCAGCCAGAATCCGGGCAAGCGCGAGCTCGTGTCCCATGCTACTATTGAAAACTGCGGCTTCCTTGCTTGGTTGCTTGCCTGCTTGCTTGCTCGTGTGCTTGCTCGTCGTCCTCTTCACTACGTTGGCCTCCGGGGAATAGCGGAGCCATCCTGGTGACTTAAGGCGTAGACAGAATAGTGGGTCATACTATAGCTTGATGCGAGACACGCGGACGATGTCTCGGTCGCGACGGCGCAAGTCGTCAGATGGTGTCAAGGGCTCTACCTCGTAATTGACAGGAGATGTCCGAGCGAGAATGTGGTGGGGGCCGTGATATCGGGCCAGTAACTAGGAGGAAAATCCAGGAGTGTTCGGTGGGACGCAAAGCCAGACGAGGGCACCTGTCTTGAAAGCAACAAGAGCTCGGTTGTCGTCGCGTCTCAGCCTCTGGCTACCTTGCTCTTCTGTCGTAAATCAACTGGCTAAGTGTCGGCCATCTTCTGCGTACCTGGCATCGTCGGAAATCGGACTGTACACACATGCGTCAGGTGTCTAAGAAAGCACGGTGTCCAGCCTGCACGATGGCTTGCGTCCGTATAAAAGAAAGAACGGTGAGAATCCTGTGGTCGCTTGCGTAGCAGTTGTGTACGCATATGTCACGAAAGGAAGTACGGTGTCCCAGTAGGTCTGGTCTGATGCGGTGTACATCGTCAGCATACAGGGGCGTAGGGGTTCAACTCCCCCCCCCCCCCCCCCCGGCCTCGTAAGTGTATATAAAACGCACACATACAACCGCACGCACGGACGTACATAAAGTATGGTGGAACCCCCCTCTCCCGAAAAAAATTTCTGGCTACGTCCCTGTCAGCATACGACCGAGAGTGCGAGTGAAACTTTCAGTTAGGCCATTGGTTTGCGCATGGTATGCCGTCGTCATGCGATGAACGATGTTGCACTGAACGAGCAATGCTTCCATATCTTCGGAAGGAAAACACGTCCTCTGCCGCTCAAAAGTTTGCGCGGGGCGCCATGGTGCAGGACGAAGTTGCGTAGCATGAAAAAAATGCTACGCAAAAAGAAAATCCCTAGAAAAGATTGCGATGTCGTCAAGGTAGCATACGCAGGTGTTCCACTTGTAGCCGCGAAGGATGTTGTCCATGATCCGTTTGAAAATACCTGGGGCGTTACACAATCTGAACGGCATGACGGTAAACTCATAGAGTCCATTAGGAGTGACGAAGGCAGTAGTCGTACGATCGGTGACAACTATCGGTACTTGCGAATAACCCAAGCGTAAATCTAAAGACGCGAAATATTCTGCCGCTTGTAAGCAATCGAGAGCATCATCGATGCGCGGCAGCAGGTAGACAGTAATCTTATTCAGGCGGTGATAGTCGACACAGAACCTTATTGACCCATACTTCTTGCGCACAAGTACGACAGGAGAGGACCAGGGGCTCTGGGACGGCTAAATCACTGCGCGTTTAAGAAGGTCGTCGACTTGTTCGTTGATAATTTGCCGTTATGCCGCGGAAACGCGATAGGGTTGTCGGCGTAAGGGAGCATGTCAATCGGTGTCGATGCGGCACGTTATCTCAAAGATAACGGAAACGGCGACCCCTGTGTCAATAAGCGTTACGGCGGCGGTTCCTTCAACATGGACGTCAATAACATTTTGCGGCGAAACACGTGGAGGTCTGGGCAGTTCAACTTGCATGCAGCTCTTGCCTCCTGAACTGCAGCAATAAGTTTCCCTCCTCTGTAGCTGAGCGGCGACGCATGGGTGATGGTGATCGGCGATTGGAGAAGGATGGCCGATTATCAGTGGTGTACCTGGGTGGCGTGCGTGACGACGAGGGATCAGGCGTGGCCACAGTGTCGAAGAAAGAAGGTGGGTAACGGCGGCAGTGGCGAGTAACGTGTCCAGCGACACCACAGGCGAAGTAGATGGGCCTGTTGTCCGGCGTTCGCCACACGTCTTGGCAGCGGAAAAATTGGGCGACGCTTAAGCTTCGCCTTTAGGAGTTGAACGCGATAGCGATATCCTGCCCCTAGTGCGCACTTCGAATACTACGAGTGTTTAACAGAATGCGTGCGCTAAGGTGCATGCCCTATGTAATGGGTAGCATGCTTTAAACCAGGAGTAATTATGCGCGAGAAACTTTTTCGAAGTTGCGGTGCACCCACTACGTGGTCTTAAGGGAATACGCGCAGTATGTGTGTGCCTTTTGTAATGGGTGGCTGTCTTTAAAGCAGAAAGTCGTTATGATATTGACATGGTGTGACGCCCGATGGCAATGTACGCTTGTACCACGCAATATTGCTGCGATATTACATCTCGTACTGTGACACCTGTATACAGGACGCGTATTTTTGGGAAGCATGAAAGTTACTTTCAGTGCAGCTCCAAGCAGAGGCGTGGCTGTGTGGTAGAACACCTGCGTTCGACGCAGACGGCCTGGGTTCGATTCTCAATCGAGCCCAACATTTTATTATTCATTTTATTTGCAGCTTTTTCGATTTTTCGGTCACGGACAAGATGATGATTTTTCGCTCACAACCAACGGCGCCGACGCCGACGCAGACGGCGGAATTTCTGCGGTACGAGCTCTTTAACGCTATCGCGTTAAAACGAAGGCGAGGGCCCCGCGTAGTGAAACGGCGCAGAATTCGTGGTCGGCTGCGAGGCAGGGGTCGGAATCGCAGGTAGGGCATACGGCGTAGGCTGCCGAGGGGGGCGATCAACGATAGCAGCCTAAGTGAGCGGCGCAGTGACGGGTGGTTGTCGGGGCATAGATGGTAGGGCTTGAATAATATGGGTACGCATGTCGTGATTAAGGTCAGCAGCCGAAGTCTGCGTCGGCTCGTTCGTGAGAGGTAGTAGTAAAAGGTGACGCGCTAAATCTTCACGGATAAATTCCTTGATGGTGGATAGCAGCGGCTGCTGATCGGCAGGGTAAGCAGTAACGTGCAAGCTCGATAGTGTGTCGGTCGCCGTGAGAGCTTGGAGTGCGATCGAGGGCTGCTTACGCAACTCGTCGAAGCTCTGACCCAAGGAGACCTGTGCAGGGACTGTGGTGGAATTCCTTGCGAGCAGCGTCTGAAAAGTGTCGTCCTCGATGCCCTTCGGGATGTCTTTGATCTTCTCTTCGGTCATGGTGGAGTTCACGCGGTTGCAGAGGTTCAGCACTTCCTGAATGTAGCCCGTGAAGTTCTCGCCGGGTTGCTGCGCTCCTTGACGCAAGCGCTGCTCTGCCCGAAGCTTGCGAGCCGATGGCCGACCGAACACGTCCGTAATGGAAGGCGTAAAAGTCAGACCAAGTGCGAATGTCGCTCTCGTGGTTGTTATACCACAGTTCGGCGATGTCCGCATGGTAGAACTGGACGTAACCAAGTTTAATTTGGTCGTCCCATTTGTTGCCGGCACTGACACGTTCGTATTTCGACAGCCACTCTTCCATACCGAGTCCCCTGAGCCGGTGAAGAGGGGCGCATCTCGCTGGCGATACACGGCGCCGCAGGTGACATGGACTGCCGAGGGTCCAGACTGGAGAGGGGTCTCTTCGGCCATGTTGGCAATGTGGTCACGAAACGGGGGGAGTTCCGGGAGCGAAGGTCCAGGTTGGTACTGGGAATCCACGTACCTCAACCAAATGTGACGTGCTTTATTGACGCGTCTTCACAGAAGGCGGAGAGACATCAAGAGTATGGCGTCGGAGAGCGGCGGGCGTGAAGCAGCCAAAATTCAAATAAGCGCGAGCTCGTGTCTCATGCTACTATTGACACAGCGGCTTACTTGCTTCCTTGCTCGTGTGCTTCGTAGTCGTTCTCTTCACTACGTTACTTTATTTAAACAAATCAAGAAATATGCTACGGAAGGCCTTGCCTAGTCGGATAACAAAGTTGAACGACTGTGCGACACCTGTAGGCAGTTCGGCACTGTTCTAAAACAGCTGCAAATAACCGCAACAAATATTGCGCGACCCTGACACGGTCTTTAGATGTAAACATTGGGTAGTGCCGAAGAAATCTTACATATGAATATTGCACAAAGTATCGTGCACAAGCACTTGCGTTAATAACGGCGCCGGTGCATAGCATTGCATGCATGTTGTATAAATGTCCATGGAAAATAAATTCCAACACCGACTATAATGTTGATAAATAAGATGCGTATGGATTTTATTGAACGTGGGGAAGTATGGAACATTCGTAGGTTTGTGACAGGTATTTGATTTCTGGTGACTCACGTTCTTCCAAGAAACAGCTTTGCTGGAAATGTTACTGTGCCTATACAATACGGCATTAGTATAACGGCTTTTTTCTGAGTTATTTAGCGTAGGAATAAGAAGTTTCCGTTCGAAATAAGAACATGTGACGCTATGAATGAGAGACGTGCCGTGGCTCATACGCCATACTTTTATTCCATTGCACGAGCACTTCTTCCTCGTCAGCTTCTACCTGACTGGCTTCATGCTTCACAAACACAATTTGGCTACTTTATTCATTGCTACATTTTGGTAGAATTCTGTTCTAACCAAGTCATTATTATGCCATGAAATTTTCAAGGACTAGAAGAGATCAGGCTTCGCTGCTATCTTCATGAGTCTCGTTGGCAAATTTGGCATCATCATCAAGATCAGCCATCATAATCATTTCGCGATAGCTATGCGATTAAAATAATCATCGATTTTCAAGCCTGAAATTTCCTTTACAAAAAAAGACGAGAAATCTTTTGTGTTGTTCAATTATTGCTTTCATATATTAATTTTCGTAGAAATGAAAACAAAGGAAATCGATTTAGATGGGCGGGAAACACTGACGGCTGCTCCTTGTCATACAATAGGGAGAATAACAAGACTATTATTCATCGTGTCACAAGACTGCCGGTTTCTCGCTGTTATGCCTAATATTTGGCCGCCAACATGTATTACCCATGCCGCTCGAGCCCATCGTACACGCCAGAAAGAACACGCGAGATTTAGAGAATCGCAGTCATCTCAAAAGGACCTTTGTGACCGCAGCCACCGACACGTAATTGTTGCGGCCCGGATCTCTCATTCTTCTCTGGACCTTATCTCGCCGTGTAGGACTTTTCAAAAAGTTGTTCTTGCGTGACGAAGAATCCTACAAGCCTTTGCGGCAACTTAACGACGTAAATTATCACGTCGCGCCGCTGGACCATTCTCCGAAATCTATGCCCTGATGCCTCGTGATATCGTGCACGTATCTCAACTGAGGCGCTACTTTTCTTTCTTCTTTCGTTAGTTAGCCTTCGCCGAGACGTCACTCTCCCCGCCGGGGACGTTAGATGTTACGAGTAGTTTACGGACTCCCAATCACGTCTTGCGTAGTGTGCTAGATATAGCCGAAGAACTACAGAAGGTCTACGTGTAGTTTCCTGGCTGTGGTTAGCACCTTTACCGAGAACCTGAATTACAGTGTACTCGTGTACTTGGATTAATAAAGTAAACGACGATCACTGGAACATTGCGCGCAATTACCACCCAGTCATCTTGGCTGCTTCTACCTGTTAAGTTGTCCCGCTGAGAGGAGTTCCCTTGTTTCTGACCTAATGTTAGCCTTGTCACAACATTGTTCAATTTAAGAGAAAAACAAGACGATACATCATAAAAGACCACAATGTAATGGCTTCTAAGAATCAAGAACAGAATATGTTAAAAGGAAAACGAAAAGAAATTTACATAAAGTCTCGTATACAGCACGGGAATACAGATGACGCACACGGACATTCGAAAAGTAAGAACATGTCGTAGATCAAACAATATAAACACACAAAATAGCGTCCGCACATATCTCCTGAAAAAAAAAACGAAAAAGAACGGGCGTAGCTTGCACTAACTAGACTAAGCCGCGCAAGCCTTGAAATAGCGAAACTGGACGATTCTGAAGAATAATTTGGTTGCTTCTATAGGTTGTTTCTAGGCCTTAGCTAGGTGATGAGGGTTGTTTCTAGGTTAATTCTGGGTCGTTTCTAGGCTTTAGCTTGGTGATGCTAGGTTGTTTCTATGTTGATTCTCAGCGCAGGGAGGTTCGGTTTAAACCACACACAGTCGCAGACACGACATGGATGTCCAAACTCCAGAGACAGAAACTCGCGCTGAAACCAAGCGTTCGCACCTCTCATAGATCTAGGGGCACGTCGTCGTTGCCGTAGGCCTTCCATCGCTTCGGGGTCTTCTCGCAGCTGCCGTTGCCTTTCCTTAGTATTGGGCTAACTGTAGCCTCCCTTTTTAGTGGACCAGTGGGCAGTAGTGGGATTTAATCAATATCTGTGGCACATACCTGATAGGCCACACAGGGCAGCCCACGAAGGATAGGCCGCACAAATTACGGTTGCCTTAAACTGCTTCGCTGTGAAAAGGCTGTGAAGTAAGTGACAAGAAGTTCATCCTGGCAATAGATGATGCGAGAACCGACAAAAAAACATGGCTGATCCCTCCGTCATAGGAATCGGTATAACACGAAAGTGAAACGTGTCTTCACAGAAGTTGTGCTCATCGTGTAGTGATATATGAGAGCTTCTACAAGGTCTATTGGTGTTTGGCAGCTATAGCACCGTTTGACGTCGATGGTTGACGCTTAGTGGCATGTCTCCATCGCGACGACTAAGCCCTATGATCATGATTAAACCGTTGCGGTAGCTGAAGTTGTGAACATATATTTGGAATCAGCGAATCGTGAATCGCGCGTAAAGATGACATCAACAAGCTCATAATCAACACTGGTACCCGATATGCACTTCTTCAAAACGTCGTCAATTAAGGAGAGATGCGGCACGGTGTGCGCTTACTAGTAATGGGTTACCGACGAATGCGTTCATGCATGCACTACCACACTGCGCTTCAGCAACATGGGAGGCAGAGGTTCGTAGCTTGAGCCGCAAGCGCTTGCGTCTTTCTGGCCCCTGTCTCGCTCCACCAAGGCACGACATTCGCCCGTCGAAATCGCGTCCTTTATGCAACGCGTATTGCAGCAGTTTTGTTAAGTCGGTGCTCTCGCAATCGAAGCAGTCGGCGGCGGAGAAACCCCGTTGGTGCACGTGGAACTTGCACTAATCCGATGAGACGGCGCAGGTTAACACGAAGCGAAAGTCAAAGAACGTAACTGCGTCTAGGTTCCCTCGGCGACGCCAGCGCGGCAAGTGTTCCTCGCGGGTATCGAGACGCGTTAACCATGACCTCCGATATCACGCGCAATCTCGGAGTAAGCGCTAGTAAATGTCGATCGTGACGCATTACTTCTTTTCACCTCTCACAGACGGCGGCACCGCCCCGCTCCGCCTACCTACACCGCGAACAGAGAGCACCGTGCGAGAGAGTGTATGAAAGATATAAGGCGCGTTCGTGGAGTGTCCGTCATCTACCAAGTTGGCTTAGTTGGTTGCGCGTCGGATGCTCACCGTCGCGGCCGCAAAGTCGTGGGTTCAATTCCCAGCGGCGGATCCTTTTCTTAGTTTTTGCTTTCTTACCCGTTGGCGTCCATTTTATCAACGTCATAACCGTGACGTAAGTACTTGGTGGACCCCGGCATAAAACACTTTCGTGTTAAAAAGCAACAACAAATACGCGTCAGATGTTTTTGACAAGGACATACTGACCAGTTTGCTCTTGCGTCAATTACCCATAACAACATAACAACTTATATGTTTGTCCACGTAAGCTGGGGCAGCAGTGTGCGTTGTTTGTATCTCCTGGTAAATACAAGAATTGTATTTTTGTTCTCACTGGCGCATCCGTATGCTTTGGCGGCGTTAAATTCTAAGTCCTTCTTGTAGAGGATGTATGACGACAGATTTGAAAAATAAACTTATGCGTCGTAATTATTCTGCACAGCGATATTAAAAGATTACCCGCAGTGGTGGCTTAGCGGATCAGATGTTGCACTGCTAAGCGCGGGTTACATTCCCGGCACCGACGAGCGCATTTAAATGAGGGCCGAAATGAAAAAACAAAGACACCCGCGCCCTTAAAGTTAGGTGGATGTAAAATCCTACCAGCTACTTAAAATGAACGCGGAGTCTCCCACTGCGGCATGCTTCGTAATATTACCATGCCTTTGGAACTTAAAAGCCCAGAATTTATTATTGATAAAACATAATAGCATTAGCACATTCCCATCATGTCAGAAAAAAATTTACTCACGGAAACTTTCAGAAATTGTAGTGACTACCAGTAAAATGATAAACGCGTGAGTTTCCATGATTTTCCAGCTCAGAGAAACGACATTCACCTAGGCAGCCTCTTTTAATGCAGGTGTAATGGCAGCTGGGGTCTAGAGCCGCAGCACGTACGAAAGCTCTTGGCACATGTGCTCCAGAGACAATCGCAGGTAAAGCGTCATTACTCAGTCTGTTGCACAGCCGACGACTTCTAAGAAAGCACCGAGTCACAAGTTTCTCTAAGCTTTTAAGGACTACTTGCAAATAATTGCTCGGAACATCGGTAGCTATTAGAAACAGTGCTGATGAGTAGCTCCACATAAACTGCATAATAATAATAATAATAATATAATAATAATAATAATAATAATAATAATAATAATAATAATAATAATAATAATAATAATAATAACAATAATAATAATAATAATAATAATAATAATAATAATATCTGGGGTTTAATGTCTCAAATAAACAGCATAAGGTACCGAAATAGGATAACGTGCCTCTTCGTTGTCTCTAGTTTGAGCTATGAAAGTTTTAAATATTTCTCGACACCGTCAATTACCGCCACAGATGTTGCGAACTCAGATGTTGCGAACTCCCACTGTATGTTCTCATTGAAATAAGAAAACAGGAAAGAAGGTTAGAGTTAAAGAGTCGACGCGTTATGAGAAACATTGTAACGATGTATTTTGAGTAACTGCCACCACCTAGGCTCCTTCCTTTGCACTTGCTCCTGAGGTACAGTATAAATAAATGAACGTTCATGATTTCTGCTGACATTGTAACGTGGACGTGAACGTGCATCGTGTTGGACAATGTGCCTGAGCTATAAACCAAGATGTCGCACATTATGTGAACTACGTAATCTCTAAAAATTCAGCGAAACACGCTATGTGAGCTGCAGAAACGGTACCATGCTGGAAGCATTTTGCAATACGCCCACAAAAAAAGTACATTCCACTTCCTGGGACCATTGTATACTGACCGGACTGCGGCGTCCCACGTTCGCTTTCGGTCTAATGCATTGCACTTTCTTGACAAAAGCGAGCGCGGTTGCTGGGAGTGTTGGCGAGACCTTTGTTTCATACACCAGGTGCATCTGTATCAACTTCGCAGTAGGCATTCCTTCCCGTAGAAGCCGGGAGCATTTGTCGGCCTCAGGTAGAACGTGGCGGTCAGCGCTATATGAACGACAAAGCGCCTAGTGGAAACTCGTGTAATAGAGTTACAACTATGCGAATCTCCTCAGCAAAATGTCGGAGCTTCCGTCCGATATTCGTGAAAAGGGGTGGCGAAATCTATGGCATAATGTTTGTTGTCTCTGAATAATAGAAAAAATATTCAGGCAGCTTCGGTCTTGTGGTGCCAAGCCTGAAGGAACAGCATAGCTTGACGGCTTTGATAATAGGTCCTGTTGGGCGAGTTGGTGATCTATCACAGACGACATTTCTTAGCGCAAAAGTTGAAAAGAAAGGAATTAAGAAGGGAAGGAAAGAAGACAGTGCACAGGGCGAGCGCTAAACATAAACTGGCTTTATTTCGGAAAGAAATTGCCACGGAATGTAGCGCGCCGCGCATGCGTGCTGCCGCCACGTCCCTACTCAAGCATCCGATCGAACGATTTGAACTCGCTATTGAACAAACACATTGATGAGTCATTAATACATTCCTTGCCTTTGTTCTTGATATGATAGGCTTCCAGTAACTCTCTCCCCAAGGAATGCAGCGCCTCTACCCAGGGTCTTAATCTCGTGTAGCCGCGGTGCACACGTGCAGGCCGCACAATGCACCGGCAAATGCGTGTTCGTTCCTTTTCTTCTTAATTCCTTTCTTTTCAACTTTTGCTCTAAGAAATGTCGTCGTAATTCCTGACATTCCAGCATAAATTGTTGACATTAGCAATCATTTCATGTATGTTGACGCAGGGTTCGCGCTGTTGAGAAAATGACTCTCTCTCTTCACGCGTCTTGCAAGACTTTTCTTGTAATGACTAGAAGTTGCGACAACAAAAATGAGTCCACGGCAGGATGAGTGCGCTCAAAACTTCAGTTACTGAATAAATGCATAAATTGAAGCCACTTTCGCAAAATTTTCATAGTCGCAGTCCGTACCTAAGCTTATAAAGTGATACAAGCAGTTCGTAGGATATCCTAGAAGGATTGTTTTTTGAGCGAGTTAGTACGACGTCCTAAGGAGAGCACTAAAGAGCAAAGATACAAGACGTGAAGGCGGCAACACAAGCGCTCAGTAAGAACTGCTGTTAGTGAGCGCTTGTGTAGCTGCCTTTGCCTCTTGGCTCCTGGTATTTCAGTGCTGCCTAGAAATGTCGGATATCCGATTTGTAATATCGATGAGTGCAGAGCGCCATGGGTAATGAACGCTTTCGACTCGTGTTCACTTGCAGTTGTTGTTTAAAGCCGTGGTCGGGAATGGCTGATCTGCAAAATGAGGCCCCATGCAACAGCTGTCGCCGAGTTCCGACCAGACATCCAAAAACATTTGTTTGTGTGTGTTACAGCAGTTTCCGAAGATAAAACCTCTGCGAGTTGGCTTGAGTATGAAGGATGATTTCATTCACCAGTTATGTAAGTACAAAGTTCCTGTTCCTAAGACACTTTAATTAATTACTTTGACAAATTACACCATCACTGCTAAGATGACTGAGCGACAACGTGTTTCTGCAGTGGTCACACTCCATTACGACTCATAGCGCATTTTTTATCACAATAAAACACATTCGTACAAACGCTTCTTTGTTAAGCTCTCTAGCAGTACTGTGCTCTAAGCTTTGTCAAAGTTAAGCTCAACAAAAACATTACATGGAATGAGACACACAGTTCTCACATTAAAGCTTACGCGATCATGCCGTTATCTATACACAATGCATGATTATGTGTTTGTGCACTGTTTGATTCTACCTTCGCGCAAATATTGCATTATTGTGTAATATATATTGCCCTAAATAATAATAATAATAATAATAATAATAATAATAATAATAATAATAATAATAATAATAATAATAATAATAATAATAATAATAATATGATTACAAGCGATCATAGACTTTTTCATGTAATTGCACACACGTTAGCCGCATCTCCCTGTTAACGCGATACAGATTTTACTTCCTTTGTCTTTTATCTATAAAGACGCACTCACATACACACAGATTAAGCTTGTTTTCTTGATCTTAATGTTTTTGATATGCCACGGTTATCGTTTTTTTTTCTTTCGTTGTATTTTTCACACGTTACCACCCTTTTCTCCTGCACTTAATCTGGTTGTAATTTTGGGGCGACTTTTACCCTGTAGCAGTATACACGCCATTCTGTCCTCGCATTGTCTGCCTTGGGTCAACATGGTTTCCTTTTAGCCTAAGGTCCCGATGGGCCGTGCTTCGGTCGACTACGTCTTCATGAACGCAGCGCCTAATGACAAGGACACACAGAAAACACCAACTTGGTTGGCAGGGGATGTGACCCATGAATGTGTGCCCCTATTCGACGAAGCCCTTTGTCGACGGTGCATTTTTACACATAATATGTATCTGCCCACGCTACGATGCCGATATGGGCGTGATGTGCATGGTGCTTAATTGACTGGACAGTGGTCCAATATGAGAACAAACAGTGCTGAGACAGTGCCCCCAAAGAAACTACAGGCAGAAGCGCTTTGAGCAACTCGGGTTTCGGAGGCATACGGACCCTTGCGGGAGTCTTTATGAGGACTTCTTCCGAACGTTGTTCAGTATAACGGTTACTTTGTGTTCGTCTTCCCTTATCTTTCTGTCCCCCGTTTTCTTATAAAACCGTGGTCTGTTTGTTAGTTGCAAAGATACCATACGTAACTGAGCCAAGAAATCGACTCACAGGATCTTTCATGCGAACGAACGGACAGGCACATTGCAAACTAGGCAAACTTTCCAGTCAACTGCAACTGAATTGAAACGCAAGCACGAGTAGTGAGCCTGGCCACTCTGTGGACCTCGTCAAGAAGCTTAATAAACGTTTTCCACTTATAACATCAAACTGCGACCCTGCGTTGAGATTTACATCGTTAAAATGACCACGGTAATCGTGTCAACATATGAAACATATCACGAATCACATACCTTGAAAATCAACGTTACCACACCTTATGCCTCCGTTCTGTTCCTGTGGATTAATGGGCCAGCAATTTCCTCTAGATTTTTTTAGCATGTGCCATATGTAACTATTTGATTTCCTTCATTTTAGCGCAAGACTTTCTCAACTAAAAAGACTGGAGGTTACAGGGCCAAGCTACAGGTGGACGTGAGTACAGATACAGTACTAATTCTGATGACATTTTCTTTTTAATTTATAAAAACAGGACAGCAAAAGATGTCACAGTCAGTTTGTGCCTATGGCGGTACAATACTATAAAAATATTGTCCAATTTGCCACAACCTTAGAACGACCACACCGCCATGCCTGAAACTTTCACGTGCTTAAACGTATTCTCAGATTGTGTCAAAAAACTGACAACATGGCACCATTCGGCGTGATGGAGGAATTGAATTGTGCTGATAAACCCCGAAGGTTACTATTGAAAACTGCACGCCTCGTAACTTCGTTTTAGTTTCTTACAATATTGTCGTCTTCAAGACTGACCACTTGCCATTCGGTAAACCAACTACCGTTATTCACATTTGCAATACTTCTTTCATTAGTTGCGTTACGAGATCCAGCATGGCCGAGCGACGCTTTAAGTCTACCGCAAATCGGCACGTACACCCAACGCATAACTCAAGATCATAAAACATAAAGGTATTTGCCGGTATGTCATTCATAGCTTTCATGTTCGGGAGACCTGTTAGAATTTACCGAGAATACGCAACATAGTGAAGTGAAAAAATGGAAGACAGGGAGAGGCAAGGCAGAATAAATGCGCCTCTCTGAAACATTACGTATTTACTACAGCCATTTCTGTCTCGAAATACATCCTGCATCACTTAACGTCAAATATCCGTGCCTTACGCACCCGTCTTTGTGATCCTTAATGAAGAAAATCTCTGCTAGTCTACGCGCAGTTTGGTTCCTTCCTGCATAAAAAACGTGTGCATCTTCTAAGCAATGATGTACTACATCAGAGTCTGTTAACATGTCAAGTCACGGGGAATTGAGAAGTTCAGCCAAAAAAACGCTTCGTGGTCCCTCCATATTATGTGAAGACATTATTTCCCATTTGTCCGACCAACAGCTCACGGCTTGACTTTTTGGTGTAGCTTTTGATTGGTGTTAACTGTAATACTAAATATGTGCGCCATTAGAAATATTACTTTCGTGGTGCGCAAACAAAAACATTTTACGGGATTTTCTACGTGGAGTGAGTGAGAAAGCATCGCCGTTAATTCTTCGCGTTTCCTCACGCATCATCTTATGAAAGCTTCCCTTCGCATACACTCCCACGTGCACAGTGGACCCACATGTATTTATCGAAGAAGCAGGAAGGTGTGAAGCGGCTACACAATGCGAAATGCTGCGACTTCGATGCACTTGGATCCGATGCACATGTTCGATTATTTGTAAATTGCGAAAAGCGTTAAATAACTACAACTAGCCCGCCACGGTGGTCTAGTGTCCATGATGCTCTAATGCTGACCCGAAGGTCGCGAGATTGAATCCCGGCCACGGCGGCCGCATTTTCGTTGGAGGCGAAAATGATTGGGATCTGTGTACTTAGATTTAGGTGCACGTTAAACAACCCAGGTGGTGGAAATTTTCGGAGCCCTCCACTACGGCATCGCACGTAATAAACACGGGATGTTGGGACGGAAAACCACAACAATTATTCTATTAGCTTGTATGCAATAAATGCGATGCCCACAACTTTGCTTATCTTCACAGAATGCAACATGTACTCTCATCTAAAGTTTATGGACAGCAAAAGTGCAAACCTTATCATCATGCAATAACCGCAACGTTTACGAGGTACACCGTTCGCCAGACTGCAAGCGTCATACAGGCCTAGCGCGAGACGTGCAGACGCCCGGCATACTTGCTTTTATTGCGTTAGCATTTATGTGGACACTCTCGGCTGATTTTTGATGTCGCCGTCATATTATCCCGTATCTGTATATGTATGTATTAATGCATGAAAGCCACAAATAAAAATAATTCAGAAGACAAAAATTCCTAAGCGCGCGACCACTCGCCCTGGCGTCACGCTAATTTCTTGGGTCCTCAGTTCGAAACACTCTAGCGTTTCGCCGGAGTTGGGATGTGCGCCTCCGACTTGTACTGTGACATACGGGATGTGGTCGACCGTACTCGCGCACTTATCTCTTGAAGCGGAGTTTTGTACGTCTTGTGCATTCACCGCAAAGTTTGCGTTGAAGCTATAGACCGAACGAAGGTCACTGTGCTGCTAAAGGAGTGAGCTGCTAACTAGAAGAGCCAAGTAATGGGCTAGTTCAAGTAACATCTGTGACAGTTCGTGCTCTTCCTGTGGAAACCTGTGCGTTCTTTTCGGGCGTCCTTCGTGTTTGAGCAGCACGCTGCAAGTGTTGAGCTGTGGCAGTTGTTAGTTCGCACTCGCCTTGTGTGTTATCTTTTCTTGCGTCCTTTTAGATGTGAAGCATCTTATAGCGGAGTTCAAACCGGTGGTGGTGGTGTGAGGCGTGACCGCCCTTACTGCGCATGCGCAAACCCTCTCCACTCACCTCCTCTCCACTCCTCCTTCCCCTCTCCACTTCCCTATCTACTCACCCTCTCCCCAACCCCTCTCCACGTCCCCTTCCCCCCCCTCCCCGCTCCTTCTCTGAAACTCGGGCTCGACATGCCGAAATTCTCTCCTGCGCAACGCCGCGATGAGCGCCAGCGCATGCGCGTCCCCTCCCCCTCTGTATCCTCTCCTACGCTGTCCCCTCTCGCGCGCCTGTGGACCGCGTTCCCCGCTCGCCCTGTGAGAATTAACGGCCAGGCCAGAGGGAAGACACGACGCGCGTAGCGTTCCTTTTCGCGTTCCATGACGCGAGGTCGGTAGCATGCCCAACGAACGCCAACGGAACGCGATCGTGCAAGTGCTCCGGCTTCGCATCGCCTCATGGTCCCCTTTAGCGGGAGATGGTGTAATTTGTTTTGCTTGGGCACCGCGTAGCAAGTTTCTAGCTGCTTGCCGTTCTTCCTGTGACATTCCAATTTCTTGCTACCGCATTCCTTTCTTCGTCCTTGAAGCGAAACTGACTTTTCACACGGTGCATCCGTATGTGGAGGTCCGAGTTCTTGCAGAGTTGCTGCTTCACCATTCTGAGAGATTGCGACAAGCTCGTGCGGCAGCGTGATTCAAACGCGGATGCTTCTGTGTACCATCTAAAGGCCTTATGTTTTCCCCAATGCCCGTAAGACGAAATGATTCAGGTTGCCCAACACTGAGTCTTCGCCATTCCAACAGAAATTGTGAGCTCATGGAATGGTGGCAGAACCTGGTGGAGGAATTGGGCCTGTATTTCATCGTTCTTGGCTGGCCTCGGCTAGCCTCAAGTCCAGCAATCTGGGACATGGACTACTGCGGCAAAGTCGACCCTAAGGGGATGCGCTTGGAGTAACTCTATGGGGAGCATTATTTAAATATCAAATTACTGAGCAATGCCTCAATTTTCGCCAATTACACCTGAGGTGCTTTATCCCAACAGAGCCTTTATGCTGTACATCGCGATTAGTTTTAATCCGCTAACTGCATTTTTTTTCTGAGATACTTTTGTGCATCTATTGAAAATGCATGTGGTGATTTTTAAAAAAAGGTGATTTGTAGCGCAAGGATCGTATATTTGCTAATTGCACTGTAGTGGCATGCGCAGTAGGACGACAAACGACCTCCCATCTGTGTGAGTGTCCCTGTTTCAGTGCGCCAAGACAAGAACTTTCGTATGCTTAGATCAACCTGATAATCGCTCTTTGTCCGAAAAAAGGGTTCCGGGACTTTGGCCTAGTCCGTCGTCAGCACAGAAGGCTGTCAAAACATTATTGCGCTTCTTGCGGACAAGTGGTCTTAGAGACAAACTTTAAGCAGTGTCGTATTCTCTTTTCCCCTTTTTTTGCTCCCCTATTTTGTACCATCTCTCTTCTAATATCTTTTATCCCCCTTACCTTCCCCCATCATAGGGTAGCCAGTCGGTCTAAGAACTGGCTAACCTCCCTGTCTTTCCGCTTGTTTCTTCCTTCCTTCCTTCCTTCCTTCCTTCCTTCCTTCCTTCCTTCCTTCCTTCCTTCCTTCCTTCCTTCCTTCCTTCCTTCCTTCCTTTCTCCCTTGCTGTCTATGTCTTTGCAATTTGGTGTGATTATGCCGACTGGATATTCTTCCTAAAGAGCTTTTCTTGAATTATACTGCGGCAAAACAGCTTTACAGGCATAAAAAAATCGCCTGTCGCTAAATTGATGAGAAAGTGCATGTCCATGACGTTAAAATTCAGGAAAAGCATGCAGATGTGATCAACATTAGCACACTGACGTATAGAGAATTAGTAATAGTAATAAATAATAATAATGAATCCAACAATGTATTCGGAACTTATGGGGGCAAGCTCCGTGTGTAGAGGCACATGTATAGTATAGATGGTACAGTCGAACCCGCATATATCGAACTAGCAAAAAACAGGGATTAATTCGATATATCGGATAATTCAGTTTCAGTTTCAGTTTATTGGAATTGAGATTACAATGATCGGTACAAAAGGATATGCAGACGAGGGTCCCAAAGTCAGTGACTGCAAACGGGACCCGATATACAACTTTACAACTTTTAATAAAATTATTCCATTTTCTACGCGAATTTCGTTGCATAAGTAGGCTTCACGGCACTGCTTCACGGTAATGTAAAAAAACATGCCTTCACGGCGATGCGCCGGAAGTTTTTTTTTTAATTTTGTATTTTTGCGCGTTTTCTAGTGAACTAATAGCAATGTGGGGATTTGCTGGGTATGGTTATTTTTCTGACATATCACACTGGAGAGAATATGTGAAATAGCACTATTACTAACACTTTGCAAACGTTACGAACCGCGCAATTGGCGCCGCGACGAACTTGGTTGATTTATGTTTCGAGTCTCAGCAAAAAAAAATTTACAAATAACAGCATTAATTTTACTGGAATCATTACATAGCTAAACTACGCGGATGTTCTTTTTAAGTGCGGATCATTTTGGCGGCCCGGGCTCTCCTATGATGTTGTATCTTGTCGTCGCTTGCCGTAACCCAGGCAAAACCACGTATAAAAATAGAAAAAAGAGGAAGGGAGCGAGGAATGCAAAAAGAGAGAAAGAAAAGGAAAAAATAAGAAGTAAAATAGAAAACGCGAGAAAGGGAAATAAATATATAAAGAGAGAGAAAGAACTAAATAGAAATAAAGAGAGAAAAGGACAGAAGAAAACATCAAAAAGAGGAAAAGGAAGAACGAGAGGAAGAAAGAAAGGGAAAATCGAAGAGAAACAAAGAAGGCTGCCCAGCTCCGCAGTTTCTTCAGGCTTGGCGCCACTATAGCGCGAATATGTCATAATTTGCTCTCTTTTTTATATCACGCCTACTATACTTTTTATTTTGGTGATGCTACAAAATTTCCTGTTCGTGATTAATTTGTATTACATGCACTGAAGTAACACCGTTTGTGTTGTAACCGGGTGTGTAGTACGCGCGTGTCGCATTTTGATTAGGCCGATAACAGTTCAAGTGGCACCATACGGGTCTTCAAGAGAACGTGGCGTGTTATACAATTAAGCACGTTAAGCCCGTAGGAATAGCTGTAACACTGTCGCTATTACTCATTGTGTTTCGCTGATGCCTAACATATTCTGTTTTGAAATGGTAAGGTGAGTCATACAAACAGCAGCTCCCTTTGGTGAAAATATCGCGGTTCTCTGTCCACCAGAACCATGTTATTTTTAAAAAGTTGTTAAATGATACCTGCAGCTCATTTTTAAAATTTGTCTGTATGTGTATTTGAAGGTGAAGAGAAATTGTGTAGAGTATCCTGGAACTCTACCTACCTGGCATTATTTATTGTTGTTTGTTTTATGCATGAATTTCCTCTAACAGCAACCAAGAAAAAAACAGTCGCGTTTTTTCCTGTTTTGGCTGATCAGAGTCTGAATTACGCTTACAGAAGCAACGGTTAAGTTTTGATGTACCAACTGGGAAATTACCACAGAATAAAACCTACGCGCATAACTATACACCGTTTTTCAGACACAAAAGATTTTTTAATACAGCCAGTTATAGATATCACATATGAATCGTTCAGCTGTATTGCACCATGTGGCATAATTTTCTTGCGCGATAAATCCAAATACGTAATCGGTTAATTAACAAAACATACTAATTGTGGTTAAAATTAGTTACCTAGGACCGCTCCCACCCTCTCTGTAAATAACATCTGTAAATAAATGTTTTTCAGCAGCAGCAGCAGCGCGTACTTTGCAATTTTCAACTTGTAGCCCTAGAATTCGTGAGGCGTGTTCATGTTCAATAAATATTTGGGATTAGGCTAGTTTTGAAATATTCTTTCCTAAAACAAAAACCAAACTGAAGTTCAGGGGAACATGGAGGCTTGAAGTTACGAAAAAAATGTTGGAGAGAGAAGATCGCTGGAGCCAAACGTTTCTACAAGTGCATTTGTATTCGCCAGAGCAGCAAATGCCTCCCTTAGCAGCGTGTTTATGTACACTTTGCTCACTCTTACACAACCTCGAAAGTAGAGGAGGTGAAAGGGAAGCATATGCTAAAAAAATTCAGTTGCGCTGCAAGGGCGAAGCAATAGATGTGATGGCTACAAAGTAGAATGTCTTACGAAGAAAGGCTTGCAGCTCACGCCTTCGGCAACGACGGGTGCTGCAGCGAGATAAGGACATTTTGGCGGTCTATGGCTTCAAGGGAAATTGTGCCAAACACTTTTGCTCGAAAAAAAATTTTCACGACCGCCCCCTCAAAGTTCATTTGCAAATGTTAAACTGTGCCTAAAGAGAAATCGATAAAAAATCTAGTTTTGTTTGATGAGCTTCGAAACTGGGCTGCGCTACTACAGAAGTTCTGTTTAGCTTGCCTATTCAATGACCCAGCAATTTTTTGTGTTTCACTGCCAGCTACGTATTTTCAAAAACAACAAGTCTTCAAAATTTGCGATTTTGTCTTAAGCTAATATGCACTTTCTATAACCAATGTTAGTATTTAGTATGGTTTGAAAGGAGGTGTATTTTTGTACAAAAATGTTTAGGGTTGAAATTGTCTTCAAATCTACCCGAAAAAGATTGTGAATTCAGTGGAAATATGCGATTTATTGCATATTTGACAGTATTTTTTGTACTGATGCGACCCAAGTTTAAATCTTCCTGATGCAGCTTTTGATAGAAGACTTCATTGCTAATTAATGAAGATAGTCTAATCAAACTATTTTCTTGTTTTAAGAAAAAAAAGTTTGAATGTGGCCCTCCAAACGCACATTCCAATTCTTTTTGTTGCCACTTCACCGCAAAGCACGTGGTCGTCCTTGCTACTGACACCTGGCAATGGTGGCGGCAAGATGCGAGATGTATGTTAGTGGCTCGTGGGTGCTCGATACTGTTGTTGCCTTCGTGTCAGAGTTAAAGTAATGAATTGGAGTTACGATGTGCGCTTGCTTGGCGGGCCCAAAGGAAAGCATGTACGCCGGAGAGCAGCTTACGGAATCGTTGGCGTGTTGGGTTACAGGGCCGTCTGCACAGCTAATCTGCACAAGAAAAAGTGTATACAATATGCGTCTTCCCTTCCGGTATGTGCATACTAGTTGTGCAGGCGGGCCTGTAGCCCAATATGCCAACAATTCCCTAAGCTGCTCTCCGGCGCACATACGTGCCATTGGGCCCGCCAAGCAAGCTCACATCGTAACGCGAATTCATTACTTTAGCCCTGACACCAAATCGACAAGACTTTCGAGCGCCCACAATCCGCTGACATACATCTCGCATCTTGCTGCCGCCTGTGCCGAGTGTCAGCAGCAAGGGCGACCACGTGCTTTGCGGCGAAGTGGCAACAAAAAGAAATGCAGAGTGTGTTCGGAGGGCCAACTTCAAAATTTTCGTTTCCTAAACAAAAAATTATATTATTAGACTATCTTTATTACTTAGCAATGAAGCCTTCTATCAAACGCTGCATCAGGAAGATATTTACTTGGATCGCACCAGTACAAAAAGTACGGTCAAATATGTGACAAATCGCATACTCTGATTTCACGAAATTTTGCGGGTATATTGGGAGGTTATTGTACTCCCAAACATTTTTGCACAGAAATACAACTTGAAAACCATACTAAATACTAAGTTTGGTAAGAAAAGTGCGACTTAGTTTAGGAAAACTCGCCAAGTTTGAAGATTTTTGTTGTTTTTGAAAATACGCAGCTGGTAGTGAGGAGGAGGAGGAGAAATAAACGTATATTGCACGAAACGGTGTCGCGGTGCTAGTCCCGCGTCTGCCCTAGGTGGGAGGTCTCCTCATTCCAGGAACCCTCTAGCCTTCGCTGCCTCTTTGGCCCTGGCGACCAGAGGTCGTTGTTGTGCCAGGTCCTCTGAGGCGAGCTTGGCTGGTAATGAAACATAAAATTTTCGGAACTATTAGATAGTCCAGCTAAACCGAACCTCTGTTGTAACTCAATCCCACTTTCGAAGCTCAACACCCAAAATTACATTTTATATACACTTTCTCTATTCGGTACAGTTTAACAAATGCAAGCGAATTTTCAGGGGTCACCGTGGACGCCAAAATATTTCCGAGCAAACATGTTTCGTAACAATACTCCATGTGATACAGAAAACAGGCATACATTTTATAAGCAAAATCTGCGGTGTGCGAGAACCCCGTCTGGGACACTTGGCATGGAATGACCTACATATATACTTCTTTATATATATATATATATATATATATATATATATATATATATATATATCCGGAACGGCACGGCGATGCCGACGGCAAAATCCCGCCGAAAGTGTGCATATAATTGCAATAAAATGGAAAGGAAAAGAACGGGAGGAGAAGGCTGTGGGGGGATACAGTTTGACGTGATAAAAGGATGGTCCGTGCTTTGACGTAAGGAAGGCACAAAAATATACAAAGGGAGTGCGTACATGCCCAGCTTGTAAAATGACTTTCCTCGCAGACACAGAGGAAGGGGGAAGAATAGTGGTGTGTCATGATTTTGCTGGAGTTGAAGATGACGACGCCAGTGCATTTTGAATACAATGGCGCCACTTTTGGGCAAAGCGTACATAAACAGGCCAAGAAAGGCAGTAACAGCTCCTACGAAGACAAGGCCACCTGAAAAAAATGTTGCCTGCATTGATATCCTTTGTTCAACAATTTCTTCATCCTTCCTGAAGTGTGCGGCGAAATACTTCGCAATTTTATTGCTACTTCTGTGCCTCAAGCGCAAAATCGCATATTCCTTCAAAATTAGCTAAAACTATAGTGAAGCACTCGCGCACTTTTGGCAGCTCATATATCAAATTCAGGCCGCTCTCAAGTTTCATTGCCAGGGAATAGGCTTTGCAAACCTAACGGCTACAATTAGTGACTTGAACACATATCGTAAAGCAAATATCCAAATTTATTTTTAAAACGTTCGTGCAAGTTATGTTCTGAACGTGGAGCTAAAGGACAACTCTTGTTTTGTTAGTCACAGCTGATCTGTGGAAATCCTGCGTGGTCTATAAACAAACACTTTATATCAACGAATTCATTTCCCATATTTTTTACTTACTTGTTTGTCTATTTGTTTGTTTGTTTCCCTAATTATCCTAAAGCCTCTATAGCATTTTGCAAAAGACGGGAATACAAAATCACGGAGTCAAACGCTAATGTATAAATGAATGGCAACGACGCGCAGAGAGTGATATTCGTAATAACAGCAGATTCAACGAAAAGTAAATGTTATGATATCCTAAAAGGGCGCGTATATTACGAACATTTGAAAACAAAGGAATGACCACTGATATGGTACCCTGGAACTGTAGACTCATTCGAGTGCGCTCTAGTAATACCACATAAAGAAAAATTTTGTACGGTGCTATGAAACACACAAAGAATACATAATAATTCTTTTTCGCTGTAGACACAATGCAGAAGCTTCGAATGATGAGTTATCATAGCACAATAGTATTACAGTCATTTCAGTGATCTCTGTTGCAAGTGTTATTATTACACTTGTACTATTAAGCGGTAACGAAATTGAATTTGATTGACTGAAAATAGGGAATGAGAGGCGGAAGTTCACTGGCGGGATATTCACTAACACAGTTTTGGCTACTTCACCCCGGAATGTAAATATATGAAGTACGAGGGATGTTCAGAAAGGTACGAAGTGACACAGTGGGTATAAATGAATGCTTTATTCAAAGTATACACTATAAGCCTGAGCATACATCGTGTTGGACGGTGAGTCTGCGCTGTAAATGTTGCGAATGTCTCGAACAATCTTGACCACACGATATGTCGAATTGCATTGAAGGAGACGATGTAAGCTGCCGAAGTAGTACCGCACTGAACGTATTCTGCACGCAGACGCCCAAAAAGTGTATGCCAGACACCAGGGTCATTGTATAACAACCGGGCTGCGGCATCCCACGTTCCATTTCATTATAATGTGTTTCAGTGCTTTCACAAAAGCGACTGCGTGATGGCTGGGGGTGTCGTCGCGGTCTTTTTTTTATGTTTCAGGTGCATCTATATTAACTTTACAGTAGGCTACAGTACCATTAGAACTCAGGCGCGCTTCACGACATAAGCGGGAACATAGCGATCAGGGCTAAGAACAACAAAGTGCCGTGTAAAAGCCTCCGTAATAGCGTTACTACTTTGGGAATCGGCTCAGCGAAATGTCGTCCTCAGACGTGAAAGGCGGTGAGGAAATCAGTGCGGCAACGATGGCTGACTCTGGATAACAAAAACGAATTTTGAAGGCTGTACTTTTGCTGGCAGCATGCAGATTAAGCGGTTGGATAGCCTGGAACACGTCATAGATGCCAGTTTTTGCCTATAATTTACTTTCCCTGGACAGTACAGCTGTCATGATGGACGTGCACAATGAAGTAAACCAGTGATATCTAAAAGTACTCGACCACTTTCAAAAAGTGCGTTCATTGTCATGTATTATTTGGCGACCCAAGCTTCTAATAAGATGTGTGCTTTTATTTCAATGTGTCATTTTAAGCGTGTATATGTGAGAGTTTATTTCATATTAGCGAAGTGCTTTCGCGAAAGCTTCTGATAGCTTTTCAGCGAAAAAGGCGGCGTTTGTCACTATAAAATGCTACGGTGCCACCACGCCACGTACACGCTTCTTCGAAGCTGAGGGGGGGAAATGGAGCACTTGCGAGTGCACCAAGAGTCTCGTGAGGGGTTAGGGCGCCGGCGCAACGCCATGTCATCACAGCCTTCGCAAGCTGCTCTTATCCACGCGTTCCTTGTCGGTGCAAAGTCGCGCCAGCGCTCAAACTTCGCATCGGTAATCGCAATAGCGAGAACTCACATTCAGAAACTGTATTATTTAATGGGCTAAACTAAAGTCCCTAGAGTTTTCCCTGCTCTAGGGACTTGATGCTAAATCTAGGGACTTTAGGCTAAACCAACGTCTCCGAGTTAGTGGGTCTGCGCGCTTTGATTTAGAATATCATCCTTCTTGGACCACTCCTGCCGCGGTGGTCTAGTCGCTATAGTGCTCGACTGCTGACCCGACGGAAGCGGCATCGAATCCCGGCCGTGGCTGCCACACTTCGATAGAGGCAAAATTCTATATGCCCGTGTGCTTAGATTTAGGTGTACGTTAAGGAACCCTAGCTGGTCGAAATTTTCGGTGCCCTCCACTACGGCGTCTCTCATAATCATGTCGTGGTTTTGGGACGTAAAACGACAACTATATATTACACTACTTGAATCAAAATTTTAACGTCAGCTCTTTTGTCAGGGCGGGTAAGGGAGTTCATATTTTGGTGCAAGTAGCGTGCACACGGCTCAGACCTCCTATCTAGGAGGCATCGCGCGCCACCCATATCGCCCTCTTTAACGTACGCGCTAGGCTCATCTGCTGCACTCGCCTGGTTGCCGCTGTTTGGTCTGTCGTCACGCAGGGCGTCGCTGTCCCAGGACGCTGGCACCGCAATCTCCTGCTTCTTGCTGGCTCGTGCGTGCAATTGGACAGTAAGGGTTTCACATTCACAACTCATACAAAGTGTTCAGATGTCCGGTTTTTTTTTTCTCGGTTCAACACTTTTGGCACTACATCCTGTTAGTTTAACCACTCCAATAAAACCGTCGCCGCCCCTGAGCCCTACACAAGAGAGCATGACTGAAAATACAGCTAGGAATAACGTTTTCAGAAGGGATTCAGACGTTACTTTCAGTGCCTATGGAAGTCCATCACGGTATGAAAAAAAAAAAAGAAAGCAGCGTAATTAAAAAGGAGGCAAAGACCAGCGGGAGTCTTTTGATTGGAAGAACGTGAATACCAACTATAGCTATCTTTGTACATTTCTTAATTTCTGTCAGAAATATTACTCTACGCCATTAGATGTATAGATTCTGCTCATCCAAAAAAAAAAAACACTTCTTCCTGAAAAATTCAAAAAGAAAACTAACTCGAATTTTACGGGCATTTTTAAAACTCTGAATAATGGTAACGAAGGAATGACGCACGTTGTCGTTGTTCCTTTCTTAAAAACAAATTGGTATTGAAAACCATCCGCTGTTGACAGCTGTTTTTCGTCCGCGAACGAAGGTATTGCAACAATTAATAGCTTTGTTTGAGGGACGCTGAGCACAACGCCTACGCACAAATCCGCGATGCGGAAGTTCCTACCTTGCTGGACCACAATTGTTCAAACGTGTCTTTTTTCGCGTTCGTAGGTAAGCATGACAAAGGTAGTGACTCAACAACTGCCCACTTTAACACATGCCCTCTTGAGCTGTCGACCTTATCGGCGTCGAATTATATATCCCGTTTTGTACCTGTCTTTCGCTAAATGTTGGGTGTGGTGGGTACGTGGGGCGTGTCACTGGATGGGGCCTTACAGAGCAGCGTTTACGTTCCCCGAATTCTTAGCAAATTACTACATTGTGAGAGCGGAGTTCTTTAAGCTTTTCGTTGCACCGGCAGTGCGAACAGAAACTATCATTATAATGAGCAGGCACGCGCTGCCTTTGTCCTCTTCTTCCTCTCAGTCCTCTTCTTCATCTTCCGCTTCGCTCCCAAAACACGTGCGCCGATTTCTTCGGCGCGGGATGGAACAATTCTGATGGGTGAGAGAAAGAGTACAAAGAGACAGGAGAGGTTCTTGATGGAAAATGGAAAATAGAAAGGTGGGGGAGTGACACAGTAACTGTCTCTTAGTCGAGGACACCACAACCGCGTCACTTTAGGGGAAGGTGGGTAAAAGGGAAGGAGGAGATAGATGGTGGGAGGGAAGGGAAGGTCACAACAGGTAGAGGGCTGGGGGCAGAAGAAGGGGGAGATCCGTCGTTGTCGTTGCTGGTCAGGCGCTAAGCACGGCCTAGAGGCGGTCTGCGAGTTGCGCGGCATCAATATACTCGAGCACCGCGCGTAGGGCACCGCGAACACGGTCCATGGCTGCGGCTGGGTGCAACACATCGTTCATGGTCGCGCAGGGTAACCCTTGCCTCCTGAAGGCGCGCGCGAGGTGCTCCCGTTGCGGAGCCAGGCGGTACAGGAGATGAGGAGACGCTGGAGTGTTTCTTCCTCACCGCAGTCGCCGCATAGGGGTGAGGGAGCACCGCGAAGGCGGTGCCGGCGCTCGGCGGGCCAGACAGAGCCGGTCCGCAGTGCGAGAAGGGAGCGCTCCTTTCGGTTAAGCATTCCCTCCGGTAGATAACGCGGGGGGCAGCCGGAGGCTACGCGCAACGTTACTAGAACAAACTTTCTAGTAACGTTGGCTACGCGCGCATTAGGGTGGTTGCGAGCGAGCTCTCGCCGGATGTTCTGGCGTGCTGAATCTACGGAGTCCGCGTACGTTGTCAGCGGAACCGCAGGGTCGTGTGCAGTTCTCGGCAGGTCGTCAGCAGCTTCGTTCCCCGCGATTCCAGCGTGTGACGGTATCCATTGAAGAGCCACGTCGCAACCCTGTTCTCGCAGTGCGTGCAGTTTCAGGGCTACACGCTGTGCGAGTGGGGGGGCGCGCTCCTCTTTGGCGAGCTGGCGGAGTGCCGACCGCGAGTCCGTGAAGATCGCGGCGCGATCGATGTGCGCCGATTCACGGATGAGGTCAGCAGCGAGGTGAATTCCTGCCAGCTCCACCGTGGTGGAGGACGCAAGGTAGGCAAGCCGGCATTGGCGCTTCAATGCCAGCTGCGGTGCCGTGCAGGCAGCGGCCGCACAATGGTCCTGGAGCACGGAGCCGTCAGTGAAAAACTGCACTCTTCCTTCCAGGTCATGTTCCTTTCTTGCAGCGGCTTCTTGTGCGATGGCACACGCGGGTGTGTTCCGCTTGGAGCGGACCCCCGGGAGCTCGAACCCGATGGAGTGAGGCACTCGCCGATGTTAGGGAAGCCACGGGGCAATCATTGGAGCGCTGTCCGCGACAATGGCGTCGAATGTGCTGAGTAGCAAGCCAACACGGGAGTCGGGCAGTGCGTGCAACTGAGATATGATGGCTGTTCCATCCAGGACACGGCTGAGGCGTTCCAGGTGGTAGAGCGCGCGCATTTCGCCTGAGCTCCGTCTCTCCTTGGCACTCCTTGCCATTCTTGGGAAGTGGAGGGATGGCGGGGGCTCCTTCAATGGCGGTGGTAGACGATGTTTGCGGCGAGAAAATGGCGGCGGCCGTCTGCTGTGCTGCTGTGCTGCTGTGGTGTTGCCTCGTATTGATGGGGGACGTCGATGGAAGCAGGGAGGTTTGTGCCGTTCTCTGCCTTGCCTGTTTTCGCCCGTGGTGTGCGCCGCGGGAAGGCCGAGGTTTTCGTCGCCCTTCGAGTACGCCTGGGAGTGCTCGGGGCCCCCCCTTGCGCAGGAAGCTGGTGGCGTCTCTCAGTTTCCTCGTGCGACATTTTGCTGTGGTGGTGGTGGCTGAGAGACGAGGTGGGCTGGCCCGTTGTGCATCCTCCTGTCGCACGAGGCCTGCTGCCTTCTTCACAAGAAGGTCGTAGGCCTTGGAGTGGCTGGTGTTGCGGCTCAAGGCAGGGCTGGGCAACGATACTTTTAAATTGTATCGCGATACGATACAAGATACTCAAGCAAGAAGTATTTGAGATACAGATACAAGATACTGCCGCAATAATTGTATTCTATACGATACTTGGCAATTGTATCTTAAGATACTTCGATACATTCGCAAATTTGTTTTATAAATCTATATAATGTAGCAGCAAACGCCTATGTACGAAATCCTATCGGAAAAAACAGGGTTTCCAGTGTTTCCCAGTGCCTTTCAGCGCACTGGGTGGCACTAGAAACGCTGTACAGTGTGTCCCAGTGTACTACAGCGCGCTGGGAGGCACTGGGACAGACTGTACAGCGTAGCCAGTGCCGCCCAGTGCGCTGAAAGAAGCTGGGAATACTGTACCCAGTGGCCCAGTGTCTTACAGCGCACTGGGAGGCACTGGGCACGCTGTACAGTGTCTGCCTGCGCACTGGGAACACTGGCAGCACATTGAAAAAAAAAAAAAAAAACTGGGCGCGCTGGGTGGAATTCGTATAAAATTTGGTATTGAGTCGCGAGAAGTCGAAAGAAAAGCTTATCGAATTGTTTTCAAAATATTGTTCTATTCCGTGTCCTACGCATATCTAGCTTTAGCTTTAGTTAAGCGACGGACGTACGTATACGCTAAAGCAATCTGTCGAGCGCTTTCGCTTTCGCTGAAGTGTGTGATCGAGTGTCGTGAATGTAGTTCATATAACTGCATCGGAAGAACTTATCATTCGCAACACAATATGACATTTGTATTAGTCTGATAATAACGTCAACCTACCTTACCAGTCAATCTTTCCATGTGGGCTCGAACCGCTGAAGCACGCGCCATCGCCGCACGTCACCGGCAACAGTGAACCAATGTAACGCTCAATCTCCGCGTTTTTAGCTTCTGATTTGTGTAATCGAATGATGCAAATATGGCCTCGCTTCAGTCAGGCATGATCGAAACTACATTTGAACGGTTATTAGATTCTTCGTGATTGACTATGCACGTTCTTGACAGCGATCGCGGCGCACGGAGTACAGCTCTAAGCCTAACGGTTGGTTTGGCTAGGGTGAACTACTGCGGCTGTATATTACGCGGAAAGTAAACAAAGAGGACGGAGAATATATTCAAACGGGTGATGAAAACTAAATTGTTCAGTGTGCAGTTCAGATAAACATTGTTTTCTACATAGGTATGACTAACTGCTTAGCGAGTCGTTGCGATCGCCGCAACACATCTGCGGTTACGCTAGCATTTTTGCGGCAAAACGTGCCAGATAGACGTTCTGATACTAGGCAGCACATAACAAACAAATTAACTATCTTCTGTTAGGCTCTCGCGAGCACGAACAGACTGAAATCTGCGTTTCTGAACGAGACAATGAAAATACTGGCTACCGGAAGTAGTTGCAACATGAAGAAATAAGAGTTTGACTGACGTCTTTCAGCTGTGGCGTAGCGGTAACGTGTCCGACTCGGGATGCACGGCGCGTCGAGGTGGTGGGTTCGACTCCCGCTTGCTCGGCATTTTTTTTTGGGGGGGGGGGGTGTTTTTTTTTGTCGCAGCGCTCGTGTTTCAGCCCTAATTACGATCTGGGCATGACCAGAGTTTTTTAAAACAATTCAAAAGACCGATTTCGGCCAGTAACGGGTGTCCCAGTGTGCAGCGCGCCAGCGTCCAGCGTGCCGCGCTGCACACCAGCGTCCAGCGTCCCAGTATCCAGCGCCACACTGGTTCAATAATCATGTATGGCACTGGGACAGTGACACTGGGTTTTCCAATAGGGAAGTGTCTGCTTGGAAATTTCTTAACTGTGGACAATTTTTTTTAATTTATTTATTTACATCATACTGTGGGCGAAATGGCCAAAGCAGGAAGGGCAAGGTATAACATAAGAAATATACGTGCAAGGCACAATTGAAAATCTGAAACGAAGGAAAGCAAACAAACAAACAGCTCTAAAATGAAAATGTTCTTTAGGAAATAATGAGAATATAATTATGAATTTATTCAGGTGAGACCAGATGACAAAAATGTATCAGGTTCCATTCCTCAATATTTAGGGGGAAAATAAAATAAAGATAAAAAGAAAGAGAATGAAATGTTTGTTATTATTTCGAAATGTGGCCATTCTTGCTCAAAGTAAATTAGTTTCTTTCCGAAACAACTTTTTTGGGGTTTGTTTTAGCTTCTTAAAAGGACAGCTCTTTGTACAATTCGCGACAGCGTTTCTTGCTTGTAATTTTTGCAGTTTTTGGGAGTCCTTGCTCAGCTTGCCGACCAGCTAACGAGTTGCCGCCTAATCACGAGAACTTCAATAAGAAGCCTTCGCACGACAGCGCAAAAACTGGTGTGGACTTTTGCCTTGTCCGTAAAAGACCGTTTGCGCAATACCGTATCACCGGACAGGTGTACAGCAGCAAGAACGCTGGTAGAGAATTTTTTTTTGACGCATCGTGCAGTGGCGTAGCCAGGGGTGGCACGCCGGGCCTGTGCCCCCCCCCCCCTGAAATTTTTTTCACATGGTATACAGAGCACAAAATGACGCTCGACCACATTTATCTTCCCAGACTCCATGCCGGATCAAGGAGGTGCACCGCCCGAAAAAAAATTTCTGCCTACGCCACTGGCATCGTGCGCACCAGGGGTCTCAAGCACGCGGCCCAGCCCGCACATATGCTGCCTTCGTCCCATTAGTTTCTTTTTCCTTAATAAGTATGTGCATGAGCTAAATTGACATGACTGGTCTCAAGCAGTCTTTTCGTGAGGACATGTGGTCACCATGTGTTGAAACATAACCATGGAACAAAAACTCAATTCGATCCCGGCCGCGGCAGTCGCATTTCGATGGAGGCGAAATGCTAGAGGCTCGTGTACTGGGCGATGTAGGTGCACGTTAAAGAACACCAGATAGTGGAACTTTCTGGAGCACTCCGCTACAGCGTCCCTCGTAATCGCAACGTGGTTTTGGGACGTTAAACCTAAGAAATTATTATTATTAGCAAAAGCTCGATATTTCAGACGGTATGTTTCTCGAATCCTGACTCCAAATTACTTTCAGAAATGACCTATATATGAGATATGGGAAAGGCTTCCCTTTAATTGGCAGCGTTAGCTGCCATCTTGTTCAAGCCGCTTCTCTCCCCCCCACCCCCTCAGCCCTCTTTACATTACTGTGCTGGCTGTTGCGGGACTGCATTTAGTGACTGCGGCCCGCTTGCTACAAGGTGAGTTTGAGACCCCTGGTGTATACGTAGAGACGTAAAACTGCGATGCATTGTCATGTTCTACTTATCTGCTGACGTAAAGGATTTTTTGTTGATATATACTCACTAAAGTGCGATCGTTTAACAATCTTTCCTCAACGAGAGAACGTGTGCAACCCAGAAATGCCTAATACGAATTGTATAGTTGCACAAAGCGTCGCAGGATACCGCCGCTATTCGCGCTATTGCCACTTATTGGCCTCGAGATCTTGGAGTGGCGCCCTCTCGCGTGTGACGTCAGAGCGGGGACTCCGCTCTCAACCGCACTCCCGACCGGGCTGCAGAAATTAGGCGCCTTTTCCTCTTCAAACCACTACCACCACCGGGTCGTCTGCTTCAGGCGGGAACTTTGTCGAACGAACAGCCTCGCGACGGCCAACTAACGCCTACAACGCATGTCTTCGATTGTAATCTTGAACTTGTTTTAGCTGCGGCCCAATCAACAGGGCCAAGAAATCCCCCGAATAGCCGACGAGTGCGCCGATGCCACAGACCACAGTAAGAAAGTGAAACTATGTGTGAGTTCTCGCTCATTATCTTGTTTCCGCCGTGCGATACTGATTAGTTTGGGTGTTTTTTTCGATATTTCAGTAAGCGTGCCGTTCTCCATCATCTACAAGTATGTAGATAAAGCTTGTGAAAGGTCGCGGTGCCTCATCGAAGGCGAGGTGGTGTACAACGCAGGCCACGTTGTCAAATGCGCGGTCGAGGCCGTCAATGGAGATCGCATCACCGTCGCAGCTCTCGTCCTGCAAACGAGTGCGCAAGTGCCGCCTTGTTGCACCCCCCCCCCCCTGCCGATGCCCATGATCGCAGTTTGTCCCTTGATGTTGGTTCAGTGAGAACGATATTACGTCGTAATTCATATTAATACCCCACAGGGCCGTCGCATGGGTGTTAGAATATGACAAATGGTTAATCGCTGATTATGTCACGCACTGGGCCACAAAGATTAGCGTGGCAAAGGCAAGCTGGGCCCAGTTTCACGCCACACAGCCTAACAAAAAGCTTAAAGAGCTCGCTTTTAAAAAAGCGTCTGCACTGCAGCTCAGGTTAAAACTTTTAGAGAATGTGCTTTAAACAGCGGCAACAGGTTTCGCTTATGACTTTATGATAAGCAGTCCGCTAGGCGCGCGCCTGGCTTCATAAGTAAAATACGTATGTACACCATCCAAATGCAGCCGTATACTCTCAGATATCCTGCGCCCCTCAGCTGAGCTCACGAGGCGCGCTTTCCTGCGAGGCGATTCGGAGGCAGCGTCGTCGGCTCCTTGTCTATAGAGGCCTTCGCGGCAGGTTGTGGGACGGCACCGCACCTGGTGTAAGTCGCCTACGCTTATAGCCTGCGCGAAATAAACAGCTTAAGTATTGGCGAGACGCTTAAACACGGTCACAAGCTTACCTAAGAGTGGCGCGTACGGTGGGTAGCAGAAGTCACTGTCCGCGAAGTGCTTGTTGCACACGTACGGTCGATGAAAGCTTGGGGCGCTTTCCCATTTCAGAATGGGAAAGCGCCCATTGAGCTTGACGATCCACTTCTCCTTCAGCTTTAGGTCCTTAGGGTAGTTGTGAAAGCTAACGCCTTTTTCACGAGTGGACGAAGTACACTGAGGCACAGAGCAATACTTCACCATTGCGCAGCACTCGCCGCGGAGACAAGCGGCCGCAGTTCTAAGAAACAAATAGCTGTAGTTCTGAATGAACGTTTAAAGCAGTCCCACGGTTGTTCGAACAGCGTCAGTAGCCACCATACGCAAGATAACCAAGTGAACTACATTTTTGTTGAGATTTACCACAACGGTGGTTTCAACACGGCGCTGGGCCTACGTAGCAGACGAAAGCGCGGGAATCCCCGCTCTGATGTCATACAGGCGCCGTTCGCAGCGCCGCCATCGGTCGCACACCAGGCCAATAGTCCCGATGACGTGGCGATTAGTAACAGTAAAAAAAAAAATTAGGAATGCCTCAAACAGGAAAACAAATACAAGTAAAATAGAGAGGTGATTCCGTATCAAACGTTCGCACTGAATGAGTACAGAAACACGGTACAGACGGTGCCCTTAATAGCTATGGCAATTAAGCATGAAGTATCGTTAACTCACCTGTTAAGGTGAGGTAATAGAAAATTCAGTGCCTATGGAAAATTGCCTGAAACGGCTCGTTAGGACGCTAATCAGAAAAACAGAGCATTCGCGGTATAACAATGTTTCTCGAACCCCCTTCCTAACATCTTTAAGGTGGTTCCTAATAATTTCCATTGTTATAACGCAAACTCAATTCCGCTATTTCACTAAGCGGTAAGCAGGATGTTTTGTACTTGTACACTCAAGGCGCGCCCACATAATTATATATCTCTTTTCAAAATCGCCTTGGCAACGTGTAAATATGTAAACAGTATTAGACAGTCAAAAGAATAAAGGAGACATCGTATTTAGGTAGCCCGTTACAAAAGACATACTGCAGTGATCAGACCGTAAAAAAATAGTACAGAGACCTAGGTAATGTATGGGATGCAAACGGACACCTAAGAAAGCACTTGTGGTAGCATTCAAAATATGTTTTCATAAATTGTTTTAATATAATAGCAGGAAGAAAAGATACGGTAGGCCAAGATATCTTCTGTTAGGCAAACGCTTGCTTTATTAAATCCAGCATCAGTACCAGTGGTGCTAAAGGTGTTATAATCCGATATGCACATAAGTTAATTCACTGCAATGCAAGTCAAAACTTACATCCACGAGATCGTTCAAATCGCTTATATGTAAACGCCACGAGACGCCAAGCAACACCATCCTTGCAAGCATCAGATTTCCGTTACGAAGCAAGACGCAAGATAATCTTCAATAACAACACTATGGCAACATCAGAATCTGCGCAATAGACGCCGCACGCATTGGAGTACGCGGCGCGCGGACAGTGGTTAAGAGCAAGTGTCGTGGCATTGGCGCTACTAAAAAGAAAAGAAATCAAGAAAACAAAAGGTACGTAGGCTGGGTATAGGCGTCCCCACGCTTGTTTCTGTCGGGACTGCGGGAGCGCTACCACGTGACTCTGCTCCACCAATAGGGACGCGCAGACCTCATCTTCTGCCTTCACTGGAGGGCACTGGCGGAAAGATAAAATTTTATCACTGCCTTTAGTTTTATTCAGATAGCTTAGCGGCGCCAGTACCAGATTGAGGAGCGGAGTTTGGCCAGCGATTATTGTTCCAGACGGTTGTGTCGCGATAGCAGTATCTTGTATCTTAAGGTACACGATACATTATCGAATGTATCGGAAATACAGATACAGATACTTGTTTTGCGAGACGTATCGCGATACAGATACAAGATACCGAAAGAGTATCTAAGATAGTATCTAAGATACATGTATCTTCGATACTGCCCAGCACTGGCTCAAGGTGTTGCCCAGGGGAAAGACCGGGGGCAGGTTGTCCTCCATCACAGAGGGTGAAAGGGCACAACAGCACGTGCCGTCATGGAAGGCGGTGGATTAAGGGGGACGGGTTTGGGGCCTACATTGGTCTTGAAACGCTAATGAGGGCTGCGAGCTCGGCGCTTGTTCAAGAAAAATAAAATAAAGCACGCACGGTTGTCATGAAGAAGCTATACGAAAGAAGAAACTTGGAGACGGAGCTACCCGTTCGCGCGGATAGGATAGTTAAAGTAGATGAGGAGTTCTACAGAGATCTGTACAATAGCCGGGGACAACCAGAACGATCATGTAAATACTAGTAGGCCAGAGGAAGTGGACCTCCCACCACTAACGACATATGAATTAAAGAAAGCCTTAGAGGGAATGCAAAGACGAAAAACCGCTGGTCAGGATCAGGTAACATCAGATCTGTTGAAAGACAGTGGACAGATTGTGTTAGAAAAACTGGCCACCCTGTACCAAATGGGATGGAGCACATTCGGCAAGCACTCTCAAAATATGAATGGTAGTTTACCGCTATCCCTCGAGAGGAAAGTATATAACAGCTGCATCCTAGCGGTACTCACCTACGGAGCATAAACATGGAGGCTTACAAAGAGGGTTCAACTGAAACTGAGGACGACGCAGCGAGCAATGGAAAGGAAATTGATAGGTGCAACCTTAAGGGACAAAAAGAGGGTAGAGTGGGTCAGGGACCAAACGGTTGTTGAGGACATCTTAGTCGAAATGAAGACCAAGAAATAGACATGGGCAGGGCATGTAGCACCCCCAGCGTATTACCAGTACGTTTTTTGCCACTGGATCACACTGAGAACACTGATACACGCTGGGATTCACTGGCACTTTGGTGAACGCACTGGGAAAGAGCTGGGTCGCACTGGTAGGGGCAGTGGCTTGGCCGCTGTGACGCAGGCGCGCACTGGGAAGTGCTGGAAACGCTGGAATTTTAACTGGAATGCGCTTGCGCATATTGGAGCCTGCACTGTTTCTGCCAGTGCCGCGCGGAGGTTTCGGTAGTGTGTGCGGCGGAATGTTTCGGTAGAATGTTTGATTCGATGACACCGATAGACGCTATACTAACAGGTCCCAAACATGCCTCACAATTTCTAGGTTGGCAGAGAAGGGGAACGATAAGTGCAAGACATTCATGATGTATGTAGTATGCGAAATCACTGTAATTTTAATGTTTCCCGTTCGAATGTGGATAAAAATGTGTCAATAACACAAAACAGCCTATGCTGATTATTTTGCTTTCTAGCACGCTTTTTTTATTAAGTCGGTGCCAATAATGGCATCTATACTTGCGAAGGACGTAGAAGCAATGAACGCACGTTTTGTGCATGCGCCGCATATTTACCAGTTTCACATCAGTGTTATGTTGATATAATGATACCATGTTGCAGTGTTTATAAACCTGGAGCCGTCGGCCATAACAGAAAAAGCAAATCGCTATATTGCCGTGCAGCTGGCAAGAAGTAAATGAGCTCTGGCTTCGCAACCCCTCCCAACGGAGGCCAGAAAAACAGCCATCGTTCGATATCGCCACACCGGAAACGCATCTCTGGCAATTCTTGCCCTTCCACTCACTTCAGCTACACTTTAGGTAACAGTTAGAAAGGTTCCGAAGCTGAAATGCAGAAACTTCAGCCAATGCAGCTGCTGCGCTGACATCGGTCCCACCCAGTGCGAGTCCCAGCGAGCGTTAAGCCTAGCGTGCCTGCCGAGTCCGTCTACATGTTACCGGTGCTTCTTGCTTTAAGCACAAGCAATTCCAAAGTGTAGGAATGACGGGAAAGGACAGTTTGAACATTCGTTAGCCCAAATGAACCATTCTTCCTTCTGTGCGGTGTTGGCCGAAGGAGCGATGACCATGAATGCGACGCGCTTTCAGCAACGCACACAGGCTTTCATCGAAAGCAGCCGGCCGCGTTCGCCGGTAGTTCTCTGACTCATACATAAGAACACATGCTTGCCAATAGGTAATTCGTAAACTGACATGCTGGCATATTTTTTTCAGCGCATTGTATTTGTATTTTGCCGAGCGATGTTTTAGTTGTAGGTATCGATAGAACTGCAAATCAGTACAGTCGCACGACCGCTGTACTGGCATATCGTTGCTTGCGCAAAAACACTACTCAATAATCTATAATGTACGCACGTATTCATAAAAATAGTCATGTACATGTCCACCAGTAGCAAGACCGTGAAACGGCTATTAAAAATCGGCAGTAACAGCCGGCAAACTGTTCCTGCTCCTAGGTCCATTTGATATTTTTTGCAGTTAAGATGTGAATTCTTACAGAAAGTGCTCTTGCCATTATCGGCATGTCATTCGGTGCCGGCGGCCGTTCGTTTGTATCTCATAAAGACGCAGTTGTTCTTTGGAAAGGACGTCTATCTTGACTGTGCGGCAGCTAAACATGAAGCCGAACGGTGTTCCCTTTTTTGAAATAGTTTTTTTATAATGCTTCGGGTATGTTACGGCGTGGCGTAGTAGTGAGAGTACAACTTTATTCATAAGCATTCGGGATAGCGTGTCATGAGCTCGATGGGTAGGGCCCCACATCCAGGGCTGCACTGGCGACAGCAGCCTGCCTGACGCGACCCAGGAGCGCAAGCTCTACCTCCGGGTCATAGCTGGCGAGCTGCGCCTCCCATTGCTCGAAAGTATTAAAGCGATTGCACTGGCCTAAAAAGGCATCTAAATTTGGTGGTCGGTTTAGGCATCCCCTCGAAATAAAGATGGAGAGCTGTCACACCAAGGGCAGGCGTGCCCATACCGCATTGGGAAATAGTTGTTCAATTTTTGTAGGTTGGGAAAGCTCCCTGTTTGAATCCCACGGAGGTCAATCGCGTCCTCCCCTTCTAATGATTTGTGGGGGGCGCAGTATTTTTGTCGAGTGCCTTGCTGGAGAGCAAGCATTTTGCGAGGGGCCATTCCGAATGTGTCGTCGTCCTCCTGGTTAGTATCCTCCTGAAGTGTTTGAGGGTATTGAAAGTGCGGTCGAGGCTCTGTTCGGTTCGTAAGCCCTCGAGCAACAGCGTCTGCACTCTCGTTTTCCTCCAGGCCTGTGTGTCCCGGACAGCAGATCAGCCGCCTGTTTTTGTTTTTCAATATCCCACCTGAGTTCTCAGTTGGGGATCAGGCGGTGGCGGGTTGAAATGGTCCTTGCAGACACTTTTTTTATTGCATCAATGCATTCTATATCACTTCTTTTACTAATATAATTATTTATGTCAGATAGGCTTCGCCGTTTTAACGCTGTAGAGCCTCCTCGCGCTGCAGTACCCAGCGCCTCCTAGTAAAACGCCGCTCCAGCGTCCCAGTATCCAGCGCGATACTGGGGCCATATTCCGGCATGCACTGGACGCTAGCACCCAATGGCACTGGGTTTTGCAGTAGGGACGGCTTCTTCTCGTTGAAGCAGCTGCTGTTCATTGGCTAATGTTAGCTGGGAAACGTTGTATATAAAGCCGTAGTAACTATGCGCGAGCAACATGGCCTCACACTCTCGTCAAGATGCACTGGATAAAGGGACGAAAATAGTTTTTATGTAGAAAATATTGTAAAGAAACATGTTTCATCATTCCGTCGTAGGAATCATACACAGTTGAAACCCGCAATAACAAAATCGGCGGGGAAAGCACAAAATTTCGCTCTTGCGGGAATTTCGTTGGCGCGAGAACGCGGCAGAAAAGGCATGCAATTTACAAAAAACACATTTTATTTCCAAAAGTCAGTAAGTTTGCTTTGGCAGGCCTTACCATGCAGCGATTTCATGCCTCTAGATCGGGAATCTCGTTTGCCACGGCACAAAGTTGCCACGGCATGCACTGGTCAGTGACGGCGGCACTGCGCTGTCACCAATACCTTCATCAAGTGCGCCTACAGGCGAACCTTCTTCCGGCTCCGCTGGATCAACGCGGATCAGCGCATTATCGTGGACAGTGAGCTGCACGCAACGCCGAATTCTTCGGCGATGTCCATTTTATTCCTGCCCTTTTCCACTTCACTGATGATTGCAGCCTTATCTTCCAGCGCGATGAACTTCCGCTTTTTCGTTGGAGGCGGCATATTCGCAGGCAGCGAAATCGGACGAAGCAATCGCAACACACAGTTCATGTTGCACCAAGCGACCAGGCAAACGCTCCACAAATGGCTCCACACACGCGACCATGTGCGCGCAAAGCCGACAAAGTCAAGCCGAGAGCCAAGCCAAGAGCCAATTAAGCCAACGAACGAAACTCCATGAGGAACACCTCCGTGATGAGGAATGTGGATTTGGCTACGTAGTCCGCGATAACGTGCAGGTGTTTCGGTTCGGCAAGCCATCATCATCATGATTGTCGCCAGCTTTATGTTTTTTTTGTAAATGACGAAGGCTGCTTCTCAAGTGCTCTGTAGCCATAGTTTTGCACAATTTATGTGTAGCATGAATGTATTTCAGCCGTTTTCGAATGTAGTTAATGTTGCGAGAGTAGATTATTTGCGCACTCGTGTTTCAAAAATTTCGTTAATGAGGGACTGCGGTATGAATATCTTTCGTATTCGTGAGTTACGAAATGCATTGACTCCTATGGGCGTTCGCCGGTGCTCCAAAAATATTTCGTTGCGGTGAGAATTTCGGTCCCTCGGGATTTCGTTATCGCGGGTTTCGACTGTAACACGAAAGCGAGAGGCGTCTTTACAACAGTAGCTGGATGTTCATTGTAGATTGATAAATGAGAGATTGCGCAATGTTTCCTGCTGTTTGGTGGCTATAGCACCATTTGATGTAGACGCACTTACGTTGAAGCCTGGTGGAACGTCGTCATTGTGATGTCTAACATCAATGACCAAGAGTAAACCTTCTGTGGTAGCTGAAGAAGTTAACGTAAACCCGGACACAGCGTATGATGAATGCCGCGCAAAGATGGCACCAACCAGCACATAATCAAACACTCGAGATGCACTTGTGGAAAGCGTCGTCACTTGAGGAGAAAAAACAGCAAGGAGTGCGCACTCCAGTAATTGGGTAACGTACACTTTTTCTGATGCATACACTACCCCACGGCGCTTAAGGATCGCGAGAGGCAGTGCTCGCAGCTTGAGCTGTGAATCTGCAAAGGCGTCCCGATGCACGCTGGCGTGTCTAAATGCCGCAAAGCACTCACTCAATCTGTGTTGAAACGAGATGAAGTGGATTTCGGGGAGCCGGCCTCAGCGGCGCGGAGTAGGGCGTCTCGTAGCCAGCGTTTAATGAAGGAACGCTGACATCGAGGTGCCCTAGCGCTGACTAAATTCAGGCGCTTTAGCGCTGAGACTACCGAAGCGCGTCCTTAGTGTCATGATGCAGTAGTGTCATGACACTAGTGAAGGCGTTCGTTAGTGTCATGATGCAATACTTCACTCCACCAAACCAAGACGGCGGCAACGCTCCACGCCAACAAGGTCGCTGCGAAAGACGCTAAAGATATAAGGCGCGTTTGAACAAACTCACGCATCGGCTTCTGTGGCGCAGTTCGTAAGGCGCCCGACTCCCATCGTCGCGGACCGAGAGGTTGTGGGTTGCACTCCCAGGTGATCCTAAATCAGAACTTTTTTTTGTCATCCGCATTTTACTGACGTACGTCTGCGACGGAAATACGTCAGTGAAGTCTTGGTGGACCCCGACGTAAAACAATTTTGTGCTAAACAATAAACTAGCCGCCATGCAGAACAAGCGACGAATCACAGGCACTTGTTTCTTCTTTTTATTGTAATGCTTTTCCATGACATCATGCGCTACAGTATACCAAGAGCTATATAAATTATTCAGGAACTATCACTGCATCAATTGATAAAATGTCTGCACACACACATGGTGTCCATGGTACACGTTCTTCGAATACAATATTTAACTAGACCTTTAGCATGAGGCGTGAACACGCTCGTGCGTGATGTATCTTTCAAAAATAAGTAGCAGTGGTTGCCATACAGGACTGAATCTCTTTTTTCTCGCAGGTGTAAGCGTTGCACGTACAGGTGAATTCAAACTGGGTTTTACAGCTGTTCTTTTTGTATTCTGTCAAATCCCAGGTGAGCTTGCAAGAACACTGATTGCACTTCCTCGATGATGATCCAGCCTTCACCAAGTCTGGGCGAGTAATGTCGGTGCCAACCCCTACAAAACGTACAGTGTAAGTATTAAGACGTGTTCGATAACTCTGAAGACAGATTTGCACCACACAGTTTTATAAGTGTTATGAACGATTCTTATCAAGTCATTAGGAAGTTAGCGTTAAAAATGGCTGCTCTTGTATATCAAATCTGTTTTAAAACCATGCATATGCTCTAATACATTTGAATATTTACAGCTTAGAGAAAACAAATACACGTAATAAATGAATAGAAATTTCGTCATGCGTAGATTGAATAACTCGAGCCTATCTGGACTGACATATTATTACTATGGATAATGTAATAATTAAGAGGATGTCCCGTATGAATTGGGACAGCGTTTAGTCACGAACAACAATCTATTGCATGGAAAGCATTCAGTTACTTCTTCTGGAAACATGACGAGAACGGTAATGAACAAATTGAGCCCTGTGGTAGCCTTTCAACCAAAAGAATGAATTCATCGCATGCAATATCATCAGTGCGTCGGATAGTTGTTAAGCCCCGCCACGGAGGTCTAGTGGTTACGCCACTCAGTTGCTGACCCGAAGGTCGCGGCATCAAATCCTGGCCCCGGCGGCGGCATTTTCGATGGAGGCGAAGATGCCTGAGGCCCATGTACTTAGATTTAGGTGCACGTTGAAGAGCACCAGGTGGTCGAAATTTCCGGAGCCCTGCACTACGGCGTCCCTCGTAATCATATCGTGGTTTTAGGACGTTAAACCCCAGATATTATTAATATATTTGTTAAACACGAGAGAACATGAGCGCGTAGACGAGTCATTTTTTATTAGGAAGACGACGTATACTTAACAGGTCCCATTGCTTAACTCTCCGATAATAATTTCACATGTACCAACAAACGCTTCCTTGATTTCTAGAGGTTACTCATCACTCATTACGAATAAAAGTTGCGGTTGTTACAGCATGCATCTGCGGTAATTCTAGTGTAAGAAGCACAAAGAATGAGTAGCCCACTAATAGAGACCAACTCGTCAAACTTTTCTAGTGGCGAACAAATACATGAACAGGAAGGAAGACAAATCGGTCCAAGCCTTTGTTCGCCAGTAGAATGTTTCACAGAGTTCCAACTAGGCGAGCCGTGAACGCTTGTCACCGTAATTATCGGCAGGCACGGTAGTACATGGCTTTAGTAGCCTTTGTTTTGCTTGATTAACCGTATTAAAATGGGCTGGGTCGGTGATACTGTCTTGCACACGGTTGCACCTACGTAACCCTCTACGCCGCCAAACCTAGGTTGTTTTTGTGCGCAGTGATTCTGCTTTTCTTTTTCGTGCGCATGTTCGCAATTGCCAATGCTTGTATGTGTGGTTTGCGTCATAAACCTCATTTTGAAGTCCGGACTTGTCTGTGTCGCCTCTCTTTGTCCGCTCGCTTTTCCTCTGCGCCTTAAGTTTTGTTTGCGGAATAATGTGCCAGCTCGCCCACATGTCCACAATAATCATTTACGATAGCCACTGCATGAATGATATTGTTACAGGGAGAAAAGGCGTTGCAGGTTATATTTACAAGGTATATACAGAGGACGGAGCCAGGTATACAAGATAGACCCAACTCCGCGCGGAATCAGAGAACGTCGTCTTTTTTGATGCCGTCTCCATCTTCGGTAGCACTTAGTAGTATCACCCCCGGCAGCAAAAGCACCGACCCGGTGCTTGAGTGGTCTGAGTCATATCGCTTTAGTCGAGTGACGTGAAGAATTTCAGGTGGTCGCGCTGTGGTAGTGTCCAGAGGTTTGACTTCATACGTGACGTCGGTGACTTGGCGCAAGACACGGTGCGGACCAGAGTACGGAGAAGTCAACTTCTCGCACAGACCAACTCGCCGTGATGGCGTTCAAAGAAGGACCATGTCCATAGGCTTGCGCAGGGGTGGGGCCAGGAGTTCGGCCACCCCCTAGTCACCTAAGAGGGGGGGGGGCGCAGTGTGCCACACACATTGACTTTATAGGGAAGGGCGCTGCGATGAACCTTCGCCCGCCCCCCCTGGAGGGGAGCCCTGCGCACGCCTGTGTGTGTAGGTATGACCAGCAGCAGGTCAGGTACGTCAGGATGCATGTTGTGTCAATATTGAACGCCATCATGAAGCACAAATATGCGGAGAGATCGAGGAGTTGTGGGGTCACTCAGCCAGTTAATGATGTCTGTCAAGTGAGCATCACGCCGTTGCGCATCTCCGATGTTGGCAAACGCTGAAAGTGGCAACGCGCATGTAGACGCGCCCCTCTCAGGAAGATCTGGTGGGTCTACTGGGTGATGCGACAAGCAATCAGCGTCCTCATGTTGGTGGCCCGTTTATAGACAACGGTGAATGAGTAGTCTTGTAGCAGTAAGGCCCACCGACCCAGCCGTCCAGTAGGATCTTTTAACGATGACAGCCAGCATAAGGCGTGGTGGTCGGTGATAACGGTGAATGGTGCAGCGTCAGCGAAATTGCGCACAAATCTTCGAAAGTAAGAGCAGAGGCCTACAAAGCTTCGAACGTCGTTCGCACAGGCATATCCTTGACTGCGCGGACTTTCTCTGCATCGGGACGAACACCAGAAGAATCGACAAGGTGTCCAAGGACAGTAAGTTGCCGGCGACCGAAGTGACATTTCGACAAGTTGAGCAGAAGCCCTGCGTTGTGAAAGCAGAAAGAATTGTCGAGAGACGCTCGAGGTGTCTCTCAAAACTCGGCGAAAAAACAATGACGTCATTTATGTAGCGCAAGCAGACTGACCACTTAAAACCGTGAAGGAGCGCGTCCATAATTCGTTCGAATGTAGCTGGGGCGTTGCATAACCCGAACGGCATCATTTTGAACTGATAAAGGCCACGAGGTGCAAGAAGAAAACTCCAGCCTTGCGCTGAAACCGCAGCACAGTCACAGCGAAAGCTGGAAGAGCGGCGTTTCTAGAGCCCGTTAAGCTCTCTTGAGGCTGCAATACAAGTACACCAGAAAGATACCCACTACGCCATAAATCACAATTTTTGTGAAGTTGGGAAGCACCTACTAAGCCATTATTCGTCATTCTGCGGAGAAGCCAGGCACCAGCTACACGTCTGTAAGGAATTATGTGCACTTTGTTGACGCGACGACTGATGAAGAAGAATTATGGCTCAGCCCTTTGTATTGGGTTGCAATCTTTAAACGGCCCACCAGTGTTGTAATTTGCATTGAGTGACACCCGGTCGCTATTTCCCTCTCCCCTCATGATGTATAACATACGTTGACGTGGGAGAGAGACGGAAGGGGGGGGGGCGAAGAACTTTACTGAGACCCCGAGGAAATGGATCATGCGCTTATGGGCTTCCTTGGCAGCCAATACAAGTGCACTTCCGAGGAACCCACTACGCTATAAATCATGGTAATTTTACTGAGACCCCGAGGAAGTGTATCATGCGCTTATGGGCCTCCTTGGCAACCAATACAAGTGCACTTGCGAGGAACGTACTACGCTATAAATCATTGTAATTTTTGAGAAGTAGGACAGCAGGCACTGTGCCATTTTTCGTCATTCTACGGAGAGCGTTGGTACCTGCTAAACGCATGTAAGTCATTATGCGCACTTTGTTGATGCTGTGCCTGATGACGATGAAGTATTATGGCAGAGCCCTTTGTAATGGGTTGGAAGCATTCAACAACCTACTCGTTGCGCAATTCGCATTGTGTGACGCCTGGTTACAGAATTCGCGTTCTGCGACGCTTGGTGCTTATTTTACTCTTCTACCACGCTATATTGCATATGCTGATGTGGTTCCTTCCCGACATGAAGCCGGTATAGGACCCTTTTGCAAAGCCGTTTCAAGCACCGGCATGGCTCAGAGGTTGAATACTGGGCTCCCACGCAGAGGGCCCAGGTTCGAACCTCGTTCTGTCCTGGAATTTTTTCATATTTCGTTTTTTTGTTTCTTATTTCGAGCGATCCTGGTTACGGACACCGGCGGCGGCGGCGGACAACTACGGCGCCAAAAACAGCTGGTGAAATGATCTCATAACAGCTTTCGCTGTAAAACGATCTTTTCACGGTCCATGTCCTCAACGGCTATCTACCAGTACCCGGAACGAATGCCTATTGAAGAGAAATACTTCGCACCACTGAGACTGTCAAGGGCGTCATCTATCCGCGGTAGGGGGTACACGTCTTTTTTGTTACCTTGTTGAGATTTAGGTAATCGACACAGAAGCGCCAGCTGCTGTCCTTTCTGACGAGCACGACAGGGGAAACCTAAGGGCTTGGAGAAGGTTCAATGATGTCCCGGGCAAGCATCTTGTCGACTTCATTTTGTATGACTTGACGCTCAGTAGAGGAAACACGATAGGGTCCTTGGTGTATCGGATTAGCATCGCCAGTGTTGATTCGATACTTCACAACGGTTGTTTGGCCCAGGGGTCGGTCAGTGAGGTCAAATGTGTCCTGGTACGACGCGAGAGGGGCACGAACAGCGTGCACATGATCGGGGGGAGGTCAGAGGCGACGAATTTCGTCAGGCTTTCAAGGTAGTTCGGTCCAAATCATTACTGGTAGGCGTTGAGGTATCCCCTTTTAAGGCGGAAATTTGGTAGTTGCAGGCTAGGGTAAGGTTAGCAAGGGACATACCCCGGGAAAGCACTTGAGAGCATAGTGCAAAATGGACGATAGGGAGAGATGCGGCATTGTCCTGTATACTGATGACCGTGTGCGGAAATGTGACATTTTGAGAGCAGAGGACGGCAGCGCTGGGAGACATGACATAATGACCGTCGGCCACGTGTGGATCGGGAGAGACGTCGATGTAAGTAACGGCCAGACAGGGGACGCAACCGTAATCGGCAGAACACAGCTTTCTCGGCGCAGAATCAGAAGGCTCAACAGCATATGGTAAGACTAGTTGGACGACACCCGTGGCACAGTCAATAAGAGCTGAATGGGACGACAGAAGATCGAGTTCTAAAATGATTTTATGCGGGCACTACTCCAATACGAATAACAAAACACAAGTATGGCGTCCAAGAACAGTGAGACGTGCAGTACACATCTCAGTGACAAATGAGGTTGCACCATCGGCTATGCGGAATACAGCGATCGGAGCTGGAGTGAGCACCTTTTCTAGTCTATCACGGAGGTTCGAGATCATAAGCGATACGTGAGTGCCGGTGCTTATGAGATCTATAACAAGTGAACCGTCGACATCTACTTCGATCAGGTTGTTCTGTCCAGGTAGTGTAAGCAGAGGAATTTTGGGTCAGACCATGAAGGCAGGCTCACTTCTAGGAGCTGCGCCCGTTAGCTTTCCGAGGGGCGGCGGGAGTATGAGGGGGAAGGAGAGCGATGATGCTGAGGAGAGCGGGCCAGGCGACTTGGCGGCGAAGAGGAGCGGATTCGTCGTGCGGGCGATGAGGGTGCAGCGGCGTCGTCTTCAATGTGTGCGGGCAGACGGGAACTCCCAGGTGAAAGTCGGCTATTGGTATAGCTCGGCCAATGCTGCGAGTTCCAGGAGCCACGGCAGTAGCGGGAAATATGGCCGACGCGTCCGCAACAGAAGCAGATAGGCCTGTCATCGGAGGTTTGCCATTCCGCCGAGTTCCGGTAACGAGGATGGGCGTACGAATTTCGAGGCAGATCAGGTAGACCAGGTGAATGGTAGTCGGGTCTGTTCACTGGGCAGAGCGCCTGAAGTCCTGCGTTAACGAGTACCAGGTGTACAGCGGTCTGGATTAGGGAAATCATGTGTGAATGGTCGGGGGCACAAGCTTGCGCAGGAAGTGGAGAGGGAGCTTCAATTTTGCAGTGGACGAGGCGTAAAATATTATCAGCTGCAGCAGGAGCAGGTGGCAGATGGATGTCCTCGCAAGTAGACGTCGCAGCCTTGTTGGGAAGACGTGAAAAGCGTGGCGTAATACGACGACCTTTCGCTTCTTCAAAGCATCGGCATTCATTAATACCGTCGTCCACTGTCGAAGAGTTTCAAGAAACCAGGAGAGTGTACGCATCGTCCGCGATTCCTTTGAGGGTGTGTGGGACCGTTTCAGCTTCGGGCATCATGTCATCAACCTTGCGGCAGAGCGCGAGTACATATTGAATGTACGTGATGTAGGACACGGCGAAGGTCTGGAGTTGGCACGCGAGTTCTTTCTGTGCAGCACGACGGCGCCCAAAGGGCTTGCCAAAGAGATCAATGAGCTTTGCTTGTACACGTCCCAACTCGTGATCTCTTGTTCGTGGTTGCAGAACCAAACATTTGTCATTCCCTCAAGGTGAAATAAGATATTGGCCAGCGTTAGCGTCGGGTCCCAGTTGTACAGTACGCTCACCCGTTCGTAGAGCTGAAGCCAGTCATCGACGTCAGTGTTATCCGTACCGGAAAATGTGCCTGGGTCACGCGGTTGGGTCCGGACGACGGTGCGGTTAGTGGCGGCTGGTTGCCGCACTGTTGGCTGCGGCGTGGTTGGTAGAGGTACGAAGGAAACAGTTAGGAAGGAGGAAGCATTGAGCAATGCAAAAGAAAGAAAGAAAGAAAGAAAGAGAGAAAGGAAGAAAGAGAGAAAGAAAGAAAGAAAGAAAGAAAGAAAGAAAGAAAGAAAGAAAGAAAGAAAGAAAGAAAGAAAGAAATGTAGCACGTCAGGCACGCATACGCCAAGCTTCGATTGCCCCCACTTTCCCAATAGGGAAAAGGCTTCCGACCTTTGTTGTTGCTGATGCAATATTCTGGCATCTCATTCTCTATATTATGTCCCCATATTCTTGAAGGGGTACTGACACAAAATTTTGCGGCCGAGATAGCCTGCTGGATCGATTCCCGTGTACGTGGGTGTACCATCGGCAAAATATCGACAGCGAATAAAGCTTGGAAGGTATTTTATATGATTTTTGAAGTTCGCGAGCGCGATCCAGCAGGGTTGAGAGCTGGGCTAGTTGGTGAGATATCATTTTAACGTATGGTGTAGTAGCGCAAATTCGATGGGGGCAAAGAGGACATGAAGCAAAAACACGACACTCGCTACACTCGCAACTAATTTTATTTCAGAAGCAGCACTTCATATATAACCCAAATCCCTAGCGACACAGAAATGAACTACGAACACTGAATCATTGCCAAAAAAATCTTTTTGCGCACACTCAAGCGATAGTACACGGTAGTTATGCTTAGACACTTTAAGATGGCATAACAAATAACAGCGCTGGGTAACATCAATATAAAAAATATAAAAAATATAAAAAAGTGCGCAAAAAGACTTTTTTGGCAATGATTCAGTGTTCGTAGTTCATTTCTGTGTCGCTAGGGATTTGGGTTATATATGAAGTGCTGCTTCTGAAATAAAATTAGTTGCGAGTGTAGCGAGTGTCGTGTTTTTTGCTTCTTGTCCTCTTTGTCCCCGTCGAATTTGCGCTACTACACCATACGTTAAAATGAAAAAAGCGATCCAGCATTATAGGGAGCACCTGGTGCATTGACACCCTCGGAGGTGACCCTAGGTGACCCCCCTACTTCCCCTACGTAACCGTTGCAGCCGGTACAAGTTAGGATGACGTCGTAGCCGCCATTTCTGTTTTGACGCGCTTCCCGACAAATCGCTCCTCGCCAGCGGGTCAAACCTGAAGTGATTCGCCACGTCGAAAATTCCTTCCATCCCCGCCGCAAGAAAATCGTCGCCATGAGAGGACGATGAGCCCGACGACGACAGACCGCGCGGAAATGCGTCACTGTTCTGTGTGCTCACGTGACCGAGCGTTTGACTCGCTAGGTGGTGATAGTTGCAACAGGCGGCTTGTCGTTTTTGGAGCTCTGTCAAACCGAAACTGAGGCTGTGTCGGTAATGAGGAGCTTGTAATTAATTATCTGTCGCGCGCTGCAGCAAACATGTGCCGTGTTATGATTAACAGGCCCCCAGCAACACATTGCCGCAAAAAAACACGGGGCGATAATTTTTGTGTCAGGACTCCTTTAAAGTGTGTTTGGTAAGAGATAACTATCCGCATGGATGCATGTGACAACACTTATTTTTATTTTGTACGATATCGTCGCATCACTACCTCTACTGCGTTCTGCTTCTGAACACAAATTCGCGGGCTATAGTTGTCGTGGTTCCATTTCCGTGTCACCATTTCGACGGGGGAGATTTGCGAAAAAATCGCCTCAAATTGTTAAGTGCTCGTGAAAAGGACATTAAAGAAAAACGCTATGTTACTTCACATTGATCACGTATTGCAAAAGAAGTGCAGTTCTCCGGCATTCCCTTACACTTTTGCCGCTATGCTTAAGTATTGTTGTGGCTTTGTAAATGTTATCCTTGCAGCTTTTCAATTAAGCTGTTGTCAACTTTTATGGACTGCAAGTAAACTAGGCCTAAGGAGACGATGAGAAAATTCGTAACACCATGGTCAGCAGAGTGGAAAACTTAAAAAAATCATCACCACCTGTCTCTTTTTGCGCCTTGTCAGGGTTAGGAGCGCCTTCTCGCAGTCATAGCGCTATTTTTATTATTGTAGAAATATAACTTACCATTATTTTTCAAATATTTTAGATACTTTTTGCCCCCTCCCCCCCCCCCCTCTAAGGGCACCCGCCGCGAATTTTGTTACTCAGAGAAAGTCGGAGGGCGCCTATAGAAAGGGTTTTACTCGAAGGATTTTTCAAAGCAGTTTATTCGGCAAGTTAGAACAGAAATGTTCTTGCCAACCATGGCTTCTAGTTAGGATCGTCACACGAAATATCGTTTTGCATTGCTTCGGCTTGAGTCGTTTTTGAGGAAGAGGAAGGCGGTGCGTTCTTCAGCCTATGCGAAAGTACGGCCCAGGACCACCATTGCATCGGCTTTGGTCACAAGTGGCGTCCTTCCCTTCTTTCTCCCAAGTGGCAGTAAGTACGTAGCGCGTCATGTGCACTTGACATGCGCAGTCTCCTTTTAACAACGCAGCTGTTTAAGCTTCAGGTTTCCCCGGCGTGCTGCGCAAAAACTTGTACAGTATAGCAAGAGGGATGGAAAGGATATTGAGGGTAAAGAGGAAGGAAGGAAAGGAGGAGGGAAGAGGGTGAAGCATGGTATATTCCTGTACAGTATAGCTTATTATGCGCCGAGCAGCTCCTAGCATAGCATGACCATATATAGCATTGTTAGTAAGGGGGTGGGAAAGAGAACAGGGGTGAGGTAGAGTGATGTGAGGATGAGGAGGAAGTAAACGCGGAGGGGAGAGAAACCGAATGCTGAATTATCGAAAGTATCAAGAAAATAATAAAGAAATGTCTCAAACATCAATGCATTTTCATTTCATTGTTGAATACGTAACTCCAGTACTTATTTTGCATGAGGGCGGTGTAAAAGCGACAGTTTTTGTGATTTGTGACTTAGTTCACAATGTGACCTCGGCTCAAGACCGTTGTGTCTTAAAGGGGTACTGACACGAAATTTTTCAGTTTTTTTTTTATTGAAATAGAAAACAAATGAAGGAGTTGTTGTCACCATTGCTTGGTGACGGCTACCCCTTTCCACATAGTTGTTAAGATAACAGAATAAATAAAAAAATATATATCTATATATATATATATACATATCTACAGTCGTACAAGTTCAAGAACTCAGTAGCTATCGCAAATATTAGTGTCTTCAAAAAAAACGCTGGAGCACTTTCATTGCTTTACGGTTTATCCTAGTCGGCCATGGGCCTAGTATTTTCGCTAAGGAAAACGTTCGCTCAGAGTCCAGCGTGTGAAGTTCTTGTTCGAGTCGCTGTCTATGCGTGTCGTACTTCGGACAGTCGAGCAACAGATGATGCACATCCTCGTCGTCGTGGCCGCATGAACATGTTGACGATGATGCACGATGAATCCGAAATAAGAAGTGCTTTGTGTAAGCGGTTCCGAGTCTTAGGCGATGAATGAGTGTGTCGATACGTCTTGGGAGCTGGGGGTCTAATTGGCACTCAAGGTTAGGGTCAACAGCGTACAGAATCGATTCCTTTGTGCTGTCTGGGAACCAGGTGGATAAACATAATTCACGTTTCGTTCTTCGTAAAATTCGGTTTATATCACATTGGGATGCAGGAATGAGGTGGGTTTGTGTGCAATTATGAGCGGCTTTTGCCAACTCATCTGCCATTTCATTTCCCTTGATTCCGCAGTGACTGGGAACCCACTGAAATGCCACGTGATGACCTGACTCCGTAGCTTCTGAAAGCTCTTTCAAGATCGCGTATACTATACGTATATCTATTTTTCCTGAAGTGGCATTTTCCACACACGCAATAGCCGCCAAGGAATCCGTGATTACGACCCACCTTCTGGGCCTCGTTGACAGTTTAATAAAGCTGACCGCTAGCAAAATAGCTACAAGCTCCGATGTTGTTGAAGAGGAAAGATGACTCAGTCGACATGCATGTTCCTCATGTAACTCCGGAATGATGAATGCTGATGTCGCAGTCTCTTTGTTGACGGAGCCATCAGTGTACACGTGAGTGTAGCCTTGGTATCTGTCAAACAAGTGATGTGAGGCCAACTGCGGAGCGGCAATGGCTGGTACGTCATGTTTACTACGCAGACCTTCTATTGACGTTTCAATAGTTGGTAGCTCTAGCAACCAGGGCGGATAGGTCAAGTCCGGCGGCCAATGTGTCGACGCAGGAAGCCGTGAAATGTACTGTTGGTACACACGGTGTATTTGCGTGCCGGGACGGTTCTCAATTTGTGTTATGAGTGGATGTGAAGGGTGTTGCGTGACTAGGCGAAAGAGGTGCCGACAGGTCTCCACATTTCGAATCACTATAAAGTTGGGTTCCCGTGCCTCTGCTAATGTCAAAGAACTTGATGTTGCCTGTGGAACCCCCAGACATACGCGCAGGCTTCGTGCTTGTAGCAGTTGAAGTCGCTGTAGAGACGTCGGGGATATGTTGTGGAGAACTGGTGCGGAGTAGGCAATCTTCTGTCGGATAAGAGCGCAATGGACGTGTAGTAGTGACGCCGATGTTCCTCCCCATTTTGTCCCCGCAATGCGACGAAGAACATTTATGGTGCCGTTCACTTGGTTTTCGAGATCGGCTATATGTTGACTCCATCTGAGTTGGCTGTCTAAAGTAACACCAAGGAATCGATGCTTTCGTGCGATTTCGATTCTTTGGCCGTCCACAAAAAGTTTCAGGTTCTTCATTTTCTTTCTCGTGAACGGTAGAACTACTGATTTGGCGTGAGAAATCTGCATGCCTCGCTCCTTGAGGTAATCGCTTGTTAGATTTAGTGCTTGTTGAAGTCGATGCTGGATGATTTCCAGAGATTTGTGAGACGTCCATATGCATATGTCGTCTGCGTACATGGATATGTTCAAGGCTTCTGGCAGCACTTTTGGAAGACCTGCCATTGCAGCGTTGAAAAGAAGCGGACTGAGAACGCTTCCTTGGGGTACACCTCTGTTCACGTTGAACAGATCGCTTTCGCCATCATTGGTAGAAATGTATATCTGCCTGTCATGCAGGAAGTTGGCGATCCATTTAAGAATACGGCCATGTACCCCAAGTGAAGTAAGCCCGTACAGCACAGATAGGTGGCTGACAGAGTCAAATGCTTTTCTTATATCTATGAACACCGCAACAGCGATGTTCCCACAGTTCATTTCGTGTTCCACAAATGTGACTAGGTCAAAGACGCAGTCCATAGTGCATCGTCGTCGTCTGAAGCCAGCCATCTGTTCTGGAAGAGTGTTATTAGCTTCAATCCACCACTGCAACCTTATGTCAATCATTTTTTCCATGACTTTAGATATGCAGCTAGTGAGGCTGACTGGGCGAAATGAGTCAAGGGATAGCGGTGATTTACCGGGCTTTAGCAGTGGCACAATTTTCGCGATCTTCCAACACGACGGAACGTGCGCCTCTGTCCACATGTTGTTATATATCCCTAGAAGAACTGTCGTGCCTTTGGGGCCTAGATTTCGCAGAACGCTGTACGACACGTTGTCTGGACCAGCTGCTGTCCTTACACGGGTTAGTGATAAAGCAGTTCGTAGTTCTAGTAGAGAATACGGGTTATCCAGTTGGGCATGTAGTAATGCACAAGCATCTTGGATTTGCGTCTCTACAGAATTAGGCAGTGCAGTAATACCCTGAGCAAGTTTTCCACTTCCAGTAAGAATTGAACAAAACTCATTAGCAACATCACGTTCAGATAATCCAAGGGATATGGCCAATGCTCTGAATGGGCTCCGTTGGGATACTGGATGGCTTAAAGCAGTGACTATTTGCCAGATTTTCGGAAGCGGGGTAAATGGAGTCAATGAGGTGCAGAAATCACGCCATTTCTTTTTACCCAATTTCTGCATGTGCCGGTTAGATTTGACGTGTGTGGCCTGACTCTCTTTGTAATCTTCCAGCCTTCCAGTGCGGCGATAACGACGTTCCGCTCGTCGTCTAATTGCTCGAAGGCGCTCATAGTCTGCATCTACACTGGAGTGACCCTCTGGGACGGCTGTAAACCTTGTCGCACAGGAGTAGCTGCTTCGAATGTAGGACATGAATGTGTCCAATTCATTAAACTCCTTCCAAGTCACGTCCGACATATTCACGAAATAGTTGCCAGTTTGTTAGTTTTGAGGTAAATGTTTTTGTTGGCACTCGCATTCGTGGGTGTTGCATGAGAACTGGATAATGGTCGCTCCCTCGTGTTTCGAGGTCTGTACACCAGCTCATATCTCGTGCAATGTCTGGAGAGGCTATAGCTAAGTCTAGACAGCTGGCATAGTTATAACCCCTTAAAAACGTCACTGATCCATCATTCAGTACAACAAGACCACATCTATCAATTGCGTTTTCAAGTGACCGCCCACGGGAATCAGTGTGAGTGCTGCCCCATGTGGTATTGTGGGCATTAAAATCTCCACAAATGAGTACTGGACCCTGGACTTTTCCTAAAAAGCGAACGAGAGATGATTCTGTGATGCGTGTCGATGGTTGCAGATAAACACAAATTACTGTCACGATGAGTTTTCTGAATTGAATTTTGCAGCCTACAAATTCAGGCACGTCCGAGTCCGACGAGTATAAAAGACAAGAAGGTATGTCGCGCCGTACACATAACAATGCCCGGCTCAAGCCTGAATTTCTTGTTGATGCATATGTCACATAATTAGAAATTCTAAAGTCAGGGCCTACATTGGTTTCATTTAGGCACAAGATGGGGAAGCTGTATTGCGCAACCAGCTTCCTAAAGTCTGCGCTTTTAGACCTGAGGCCATTAGCATTCCACTGAAACACAGCAGTGTTGCGGAAACAGTTGTCCATTTGAAGAGCCATTGTGCTATATAACAATTTTTTGTTGTACCACTAGAGGTTCTAATGAAAGAACGGCGCTCACCTCTGGAAGACTATTGGCCTGTGTAAATACTCGCAGAATTGCCTTCAAAGCAATGAAGAGCATCGACATAACTATATCGGCATCGCTTGTTTTCGGTGCGCGTAATTCTTGTGTCCTTGGCTTTGAAGAGGAGAAAGCTGTAGACTCGTGGTGATCCTGACTTGATGACGGTTTCGCTGTTCTGTTGTCGCTTGTCTGCCTTTGAGCACTTGGTGATCGTCCTCTACGGTCCACTTTGGTTCCACTCTTGTTTTTCTGAGCTGAAGCACGTTTGGCTACCATCGCATATGATAACGATGACGTATTCTTCTGTGATGTTGAAGTCACGGGGAGTGGGTTCACCGTTTCAGGATTTGGAAAAGGTGATCCCTTTTTCGGAGTTCTTCCAAGCAAAATTTCTTGTCGCTTAAGCCTAGTAGCCGCCTGATGTTTCGAACAACCAGCATACGACGCTACGTGGTCTCCATTGCAGTTTGCACATTTTGGATGATTCCTCGAAGTGCAGTCTTTGTAATCATGCGCTCCGGCACAGATCTTGCAACGGAGTTGTCCATGGCACGATTTGGCGACATGGCCATATCGCTGACAGTTGTAACATCGAGTAGCGGGTTGTAGGTACTCTTCCACTGGATGACTTGTGAACCCTAACAGAATGCGAGGTGGCAATGGCTTGTCGGGCGAGAACTCGAGGATGACACTGCTGAGTAAGTGTGGCTCTGCTGAACCATCTTCACGACGGAGCCACTTAGTTTGTCTCTTGACTGAGATTACACCGCTGTCTCTTAAATATTCAAGCAGTTGATCCTCACTGTATTGTATGGGCACTTGTCTAATCTTTCCAAGGTTCTTCACATACGATTGCGGTATATACGGTGCCACTTCAAGACCAGCAACATGCGTCAACTCGAGGAGTCTGGAGGATGCAGTAACTGTAGAAACACTTACGGAGAAGTTGCCATCTCTGTTGACGCGGAACGACTGCACTTTCTCTTTAGCAGCGGTTACCACTTCACTGGCCAGTTTGTTCGGATTGACCTTCCAGAATGAGGCGCCTGGGTCAGTTAGCTTGAAAATTACGGGTATCCCCGCTGGTCTCGCTTTCTTGTACGTAACTGTTGTGAAGGGCCTGTCGTCTGCTTCCATGTCACTGTGCATTTCTGCGGAGTCGATAATCGTTGCGTCGCTGTAATCTTCATGATTGTCAGTTCGCGCCTTCTTCGGGGTAACACACTCATCATCGGCGTTGGGCGTCGTCGAGGGGTCGTCAAACTTGTCATCAGATACGCGACGCACAGGCTTCTCTTATTCCGACGCATTCATCACTTCGTTCTCATCAGATGAGCGCTGGGAGGAATGGCCGCCACCCGTAGCCGAAGCTTTCGGACGTCGGGACCATAGAGTTTCCTACAATACTTACTAGAGGGAACTCTGGCGCTAGTGTCTATGGGAGCTGCAACGCATGACGCTTCAGCCAGCATGGGAATGATGGGTAGTACACAAATTTGTCTAAACTTCGTACTTTCGGCTCCGTTTAGCTCCGCGTTGGCTGCATCCGCTTTGTCGCAAAACGAATTTCAGCAAAAGTCAGCAGTTTCACTTCGCCACTTTAACTTCTTTAGGCTCAGCGATTCAAATCTGGTCACGAAGTTCACAACGATCCATTCTTTTATCCGAAAGAAAACCAAAACATAGCAATAAACAAAGCCACAAGTACGTTTGAAGCCGCAAGCACGAAGACTAGGCAAATTTGTGTACTACCCATCATTCCCATGGTAGCTGAACGATCGCAGCGCCAGAGTCCCCTCTAGTTAATTTTAGGAAACTCTATGGTCGGGACAGCCGAAGGTAAGGCTTCGACGCCTGAGAGACGTGGTGCCTGGCGCACCGCGAAGGTGGTGGCCGAATCTTGACAGCAAGACACAGAAGACGAGCAAGAAAACTCACAAAATTAGCGAAAAACTGCAGCGCAAGAGAGCTCACGCCCAGCGATTCTCCACTTCGTCTTCTTTAATTCGTTTTTTTTTGCGTCAAATGGTACGCCAAGGCCCCAAGAGCCTAGAAAATGTACCGGTAAGCGTGAGTGCGCCCTGAAAAATTAATTACAAGGCGTCTTTAAAAGCTAGTTTCGGTTCATACTGTACCCTGACGTCACGACATAGTATGAGCAGCGCCCCCAAGCGTTGCTATGTGCACGCGCAAGTTATCGTGACGTATCTCCGAGCGTCCGTGGCTCCGTCGTCTGCTGCGCGCCGCACGTGTGGCATCTTGTGCGCCGTCAACGATGGAAGTTTCGTCAAGCGACTCCGGCGACAGCAACGACTTCGGTGCCGAGCTTGCCGACCCTGCCAACCATTTCGCGTTTGACCCGCTAGCAAGCTCGTCAGAAGAAGACAGCTCGTCGCCAGACAGCGATAATGCCATGCAGGAGGCCTTGCGCATCGGGAACGTCCAATGGTAAGAATTTCGTATCTACTGCTCGATACCGCGCGGGCATCCTCCGGGTGTCCTGAAAGTCGATAAGTCGATAGCGTTTGCCGTGTGGATTTGGTAATGATATGACTTGCTTCAAATTATTGGTGCTCGGTGCAGATTTGAGACCGCATGTATCTCTTTGTCCTGTCGCTCTTGTATATACAGCCACTCTGCGCGCGCATGATGCCAGCCTTGTGCTGGTCGTAACGCCTAAACATTATACAATAATATTAACTGCGCAGGTGCCTCTGTGGGAGCTGCCGCGCCATGGAGACCGAGCCGGAGTCGGTGTGTTGTCGAGAGATCGACAAAGTGAACTCTCTTGTGCCGGATGAGGCTGCCTGCGTCACAGAACACCCGACGTTTCGGCGTGGATGATTAGACATCCACGCCCTGGAGATAGCGTACTACGCCTTGATGGAAGACCGTCTGGGCGTCATTGAGGCTCCAGAAATCCACAGGTATTACTGCTGCGATTGATCGAAGTTCGCTGTTTCTGCTGAAGTAGACCTGATTGCAGAGTGCATGCAAAGTGCATACCTTCAGTGTACTTTCTGTGAAGTCGAGGTTGCTCGCATGTACGACGCGTCATCCACGCACGCAGAACGTACATAGGCGCATTTTACATGCTAATGTTGCTATGCCCATATATCGCGTGTCCGACAAAATACAGGAAATTTTTAAATAATATATAAGTGCCATCGGACAACACCGATCGTCGGGCAGCGCAAGTTATGCACGAACGCGAGATCGCATTATATATGTGAATAAAAAACGAAAGCTTAGTGTCGTTGCTGCTTGCATTGTTTGATGGTTGTTCAAAAATCATAAAACTCGATCTCGCCTTTCACGTTCTTTGCGATCGATTTTATGTACTTCGTTTTTTTTTCTGCCCTATAAACGACAGCCCTCTGTAATGCTTTGGCTCAGTGGGTTCAATAAGTAAAGGATACATAAAGATAAGCGTTTCTACATATCTTTACGTGCTAAAGGCATCTGCATGCTACAAAACAGTGACCTCTTATTTCATAAATTTGTGTGCTCAAAAAGGGCCCCTTGTTATTAGGTGGTTTTAGAATGTGACTCTGCCAACATCTCATTCAGCTGCAGGGTATTTCTACCTTCAATTTTGCCACCGCATTTTTATATCATATTGCATTCCTATTTCAGGCGATACCGATACACCGCGTATCGGCAATTCGTGCGGTGGGTCTGGCATCGCCTTGGCAGAAGAAAGCGGGTCGTCCTTCCGAGCTGCGTTGTGTGCGCAGTGCGTGCACAATTTATTTCAGAAGACTACTCTGGTTTTAAGTATCCGGAGTACTAGTATATCATTTCAATAAAGGCAAACAACTTGTTCCACTTGATTTATTTCTGTGGGCATGGCAGCCTGTGTCCTGGTAATATGCAAAACACGCTGTATCACCAGCACAATAGTCGGAAAACAACACTTATTCTAACAATGAGTGCGAAAAAAAAAGAGGCAAAGGCCGTGGTTGCTAACGTAAAAATAACAAAACAGAAAGAGTTGCCAAGCCTGCACATGTAGCAATGAATACATTCTCCAAATTTCTGAAAGGATGCAGTCGTTTTGACCTCACGGACTATGTAAGAAGCGAACAGGAACCTGAAAGACGGCACTAAACTGACATCCTTAGCTGCTCAATGTCCTTGCTGACGAGCCAGTACATCATTAGAACTGCACGTTCAACAACACCCAGTCTCAAGAAGTGGGGTACACGGCATAGCTATGCACGAAAAGAACACTTATTCTGACAATGAGTGCGAAAAAAAAGAGGCAAAGGCCGTGGTTGCTAACGTAAAAATAACAAAACAGAAAGAGTTGCCAAGCCTGCACGTGTAGCAATGAATACATTCTCCAAATTTCTGAAAGGATGCAGTCGTCTTGACCTCACGGTATGTAAGAAGCGAACAGGAACCTGAAAGACGGCATTAAACTGACATCCTTAGCTGCTCAATGTCCTCGCTGACGAGCTAGTACATCATTAGAACTGCACGTTCAACAACACCCAGTCTCAAGAAGTGGGGTGCACGGCATAGCTATGCACGAAAAGAACATTATTCTGATAATGAGTGCGAAAAAAAAAGAAAGAGGCAGAGGTCGTGGTCGCTAACGTGTACTGTACAATGTCAGTGCACGTTAAAGAACACCAAATGTGTATTTCTGATTAAATATTATGCCTAAGGGCAGACTTTCGAAAAAAAAAGAACACCAAATGGTCGAAATTCCCAGAGTTCTCCACTACGGTGTCCCTCATAATCCTATCATGGTTTTGGGATGTAAAACCCCAGGTATTCCTATTATTCTGGTGGTACTACAGAATCCGCAATTGGACATATTTAGGGCTATGCATGACGATGCGACCGCTTGCCATCTAGGGTTCATCAGAATGTTGAAGCAGAAACGGGAGCGCCTTTACAGGCCCAGAATGGGGGAGACAGTCTATCACTATGTCGCTAGTTGCAAACAGTGTCAGCAATATCAGCTTGGCAGGAGAAGACGAAGATGTCAGCTGGCTTTCAGTTGCCTGCGAAACGTGACTTGTGGGCTTCGACAATGGCCACCTTGTCGACTGGCCCAAAGGCAGCTGACAAGTGTGGTGGCTGTGGCGTGGCATCCGTTCCACCTTTACTGCCACAAGCAAGCAGCTCCTCGACAGCCGACAGAAGATGGTTCACGTAGGCTGCATATAGATGACAAATAATGGTTACATTAGTGTAAACACTGGTTGTTTCATGCGTAGTTGTCTTCGAGCTCACGTTAGAGTTTTTATTGTAACAGCCTGGATAGGAGGCAACATATAGCATAGATGAAGAAGCTCACTTTTTTACGTGCTTGCCACCAGCTGGAAGCCCTAACATCTTTTTTTAATTCATGGTGGCAAGCTAAACTTCAAGTAGCCCTCTTTATTAAGAAGTAAGATTTTATAGAAAAATCTTGAAGTTTGATGTACACACCATAAGTGGGCAGTTCTCTGATGGGACAAGCAACAGGCTCGCCTCCCCTCGCCTTTGGATGCTTTATCTGCCATCGCAGATCCCCTTTCTTCGTTGCTGCCTGCATTCTTCCCGAATTTTCATTGTAATGAAGGGCGGAAAGCAGACACCTGCACATCATAATGCATTCATTAGTGGTGCTTTAGTGGACTTAAGAATTCAAGGAAAGAAAACATTCAGGTTAGTTTGTTGGCTGTTCTACATGTATGTACAATGCTAAGTCAAACATGCGCACAAATTAGAAGCAGCATGGACACACTGTGATTCCACACATTATTTGTCCATGTTTTGCTTTGCATTGTATGTACACTTAGAATCAGCAACATCACATCATCATGTGTGAAAGGCACATATGCCAGAGCTGACTGCTCAAAGTAATTAAAAACACTAATATACAGGCACACTCTGATATTATTAAATGCACAGCAGTTCATAGCAAACCAAAGGCATTCTGACCACTTCTTTTCATTCATCCGTCCATCTGTGTTGGCGCTGTCATGGTCGTCTCCTTAGCTTGGTGTATACCAACATAGGCATGGGACGATGTGAATGTATGAAATGACAGGTCATGACACGAATAATGTGACGTCCCTGTTGCCTACAGCATGAAATCCTATCCAGCAGTCACGGTACATACCCGCACACGGCAGCCCGTGGTATGCGTGTATGCACCACAGGTGATTCACAGTTTATATCAACCCAGACTTTCTAAATCTTAACATGATGGTGTGAAGTAGCCCATTTCACACACACACAAAAAATGCGGTGCCGGTATCGGCGGCATTGATGATATGTGAAATATTTTAGTGGAAACAAAGAATAAAAATCATGCCTCGACCCAGAATCAAATGCAGACATTATCATGATAGCCAAGTATTGTACCACTGAGCCATGTCAGTGCTTCAAACTGTTTCGAAAAAAGACCCTATACAAGCGTCACGTGAGAACGATGGCAATTGCTGTGGCAGTGTTGGCTCTCCGCTTTTATGTTTATGTGATAAACGTTACATATTATGACTCCGCAAGCTACAGCCAAGCATTCCACGCCTACTACCACTACTTATGATGTGCACATCATTGTACCGCAGTGTGCACTTCATGGGGATGAAAGTGCAGGCAAGTACTAAATTTACATGACGACGTCAATCCACCTCGAAACGCTTGGCTCAAAGGAAAAAAATCTAGCACAGGCTGCTACTTTCCGACTGTTTTGCATGAAATTGATTCCCACAATAGATGGTATCTGGCAGACTTCTGGTATTACGAACACTGACTCTGCAAATTTTCAATGCAGTATTTGTAAAAGTTCAGCGTCATACATCAGGTCTGCAGTGACAAGATGTTTGCGACAACATTTTGTGTGTAATTTATATGTAGCCTGCAGCTGTATGGGTGCGAATAATAATAGTATCACAGCAATATAGGTAAATGAGTTAGTGTACACTGCATAGGTATAGAGAAAAATACAAAACAATAAGCACTTCTTAGATTTGCACATATTTCACAGCTTGAATTATATGTTCCTCATATGTACTTCTTGCAAAGAACGTACCTGGCCAGCTGCCCTTGATGCGAAAATGCATAGCATTTTGGAGCGAACCTGTTTATTATGGAGTGGAATGACTCCACGCCAAATGTCTGAAAATTGGGCGACACCTGTCTGATGTCATCCAAAAGCCGTTTGCTTGTGACAATGGCATGTAGCCTGTCATAAGCATCCGTGCCTGAAAACAATTAGAAACACAAGACTGGTTGTTACATTAAGAATTGTGAAAAAAAATGAAATTCAAAGAAAAGCGAATGCTGTTTGTGGAATGTTTTTATGTGCTGTCCTTATTGCAGGTTCTTTTTCTTAGTGCCAGTCCACTGGCTCAAGTAATCATTTTGCACCTATTATTTCTAAAACTTTATGAAAGGAATATTCGGATAGATGATACCTGGCAAGATCCACTTCCTTCGTTCCAGCTCCCCATGCTTGCACTCCGGGTACAGCAGGCCGTGTCCAGTGTGCTTGTCCTGGATGTGATTCAGGAGGGAGAGCCACACAGCTATGGCAAGATCCCCATTGCCCTTTCCAACTCCGACGGCGAAGTAGAGATGTGCTATGATAGACCGCCTCCAGAGGCCAATCAATTCGCAGCCTCGGTGCTTGCCAGCAGCGATAAGCTGCTTTTTGACGCCTGCATGAAAGAGAGATAATGAGTTTGCTACAAAGAGGTGGTTTTAAAACAGTTATAAACCTTGAAGCCTGACCTTTGCTGACATGCCATGCATCAAAAAGATGGAGCAGAGGAGGCTGGTGTGTCCTTAAGTACTTCCGCACTTGTGGATGGCGGTCCGTCACGATCTCAAGCACTGCGATTCCACTGTCATGGAGGTTTTTTATTGTTCTTTTCAGCCCTTCCAACTCCATATGGCCACTGGAGGCTACTTCATTTGACTGCAGAAAAAAAACTTAAATGCAGTTTAGCTGTTTTAAAGGCCAAATGGCAAGCTCTCATTACCTGAACAAGCTCAACATCGATTATTTTATTGATGGACGTCTCCAACAATGAGTAGGTGCCGTACTTGGCACAGTATCCGGGGGAGTCGCTTCGGCTGTCCCCTGCAAGCCTCGCTCCTGTTGGCTTTAGCTGCTGATGCAATGCCATCTTCTCTTTCTCCCAAACCTGTGGCAAGAATGGATTGTAATGGAAGTTGTTTGTAACTCCGTCATCTAAGGTGCCTACATGTTCGAAACAGTTACAAAAAATATATTTGATTGCTCCAGTTTTGTACACATTTTCTGCAGGAGCTAGAGCATGCAGGCAGTGCACATGCAAACTGTTCCTGAGCATTCAGAATAGAGAAGTTTAGTTTTCGAAGATATCTCAATTAATCATTGATTACTCCAATAGTTACCTTTAAAAGCACAAGGTGTTATGTTTTTAAGACATCGGGTTGTTTATTCTGCATCACCCAAATACAATTTACTTGTTTACTGCAGTAAATAGGACATGGAATTTTGTTCCTTGGTGTTTAGTTAAAGTAATACATACTTTTGATGGTCAAATGTATAAATACTTCAGGAAAGCACCAGCTTATGTAGGCCAATGTCTGTCCCTCATCATTTTGTTCCGGTTGTATCTTGTATTAAAATTTCAATGCACGCTTAAAAAAATCAGGCAGTCGAAGTTATTCTAATGTCATGTATTACGGAATAATTCATTGCTTACTAAGCACCTTTGGTCAATGGGCATCAGCAAGCAGTGTTCATAAAGAGAAATCCTTAGTAAATAAGAAGAGAGTATGTCAAGAAAGAGTATATAAGAAAAAAAAAGAAATGTGAAAACCTTGTTGACGGCTGGCAGCAAGAGGTCATGCTGAATGCGGTAATAAGTTCTGCTGGAGAAGCAGCTTATCCCGGCATTCCGCAAGAAGCGCAGTGTCTGCATCGGGCTGCATCCAGTAAAAAGGATGCTGGCAGCAAGTGCAACATTGCCAAGAGCATTGTTTCCACTCTTTGGCTGGCTGTGCCAAGTCACTGTGTGGCCGTCTTCACATGTTGTTGTAATAGTGACCAAAGAGCCAAGCACCTGTAAACGAATTCAACGTATGGTTGTAGTATTTCATGCACCTTCAAGTGTATTGTGTCTGGTATGAAACTTACTGCACTGGATTTGGAGCAGAATGTTGAAACGACTAAGGGTGCTCAACATTAATCTTGGCTGACAAATGAAGTTTGGAAGCTACTAAGTATTGTAAGAAATCTTTGTGCTAATAACTATTTCACTGTCATTCCATGAGTGCATGCCATTGCTCCTGATGGTTATGCATACAGTCTGTCAATTTTGTACACAGCGACATCAAGTTGATATCATTGTACAATATCACATGTGCTGTGCAGCCGTTTTGAAGCATACAAATAGACACTAGGCGAGTGTGCATAATAAGTTGTCCCAGTCAAGACAATGACTTTGATAACTGACCACTCTGCTATCAACACAACAGCAGCAATCTGCAGCAATTCCAGAAAGTTGTTTCTAAGACAAAATGCAGACACACGATTCAACTGCCTTAAACAGTGCAACATAAATTACACAACGAAATTGCATAAATCCGAAAGGCAGAATATGTTACCTGCCTTTAGCAAGACAAAATTGACACAGTAGTCAAGCGAAAAAATGCTTGATAAATGCATTTGAACTTACACTTGGCATTCATTTACACTTACACTTGGCTTCTTTACATTCCTTTTTTTAGCACATAATGCAGTTTACCATATCAACCTTATCTTGCACAGCTGAAACACGACACTATTCCCACCAAGGCGAGACAGTTATTTAGAGGTATCTATACTATCTGTTACAAACCTCTAGGGACGATGTTGCTGGGCGAAGACAAGTCTTGCACAGCTTCATGAGCTCAAGAAGCTGGTCCTCATACACGACAAACTTTCGCAGCATGGACCCTTCAAGCGCTGCTGCTGCTTCTGGAGCTGGCCTATAAATAATATGTTATGCTGTCATCTTTGGATAAGTAAACAGAACTTTAACCAGTATGAATCGACGTGTGTTTTGCGTCCAGTCATTCGCTATAAATCAAACACTGATATTGTGTAATGCAGAAAGCAGTAAGCTCTTGTCTCTGTCACATGCAACAGTTAATTTTTCTTGAACTGTTTCTATATGCATACAACACCATAACAATATGTTTCCCTAAGAGGTGTTACATAGGTTGAGGAACAATTTATGCCATCAACAGTAGAAAAATAACGAGTTTTCCTTACAAGGAACTGTCATGCAGTGTAGGCTCATAAGTACAGTCCTGTGAATTATCTACAAATCCATAGGATTTATCACAGGAGTCATCGATGGGCAGTGGTGTAGAACACCTCGGATGCAGCATGTCCTCCAGCAGGGCAAGATCTGCAGTTGTTAGCTCTGTCTGGCATTCTGCAAATAAAGACCCACAATATTGTACTGTTCTCAGTAGCAGCGCAACTGCATTCACAACTTTACGAGACCTCCAATTGATCGACTTTGTTCATTGTTCTGTAAGGGCAGACTGGTGGTCAAGACAAGAAGTGTACGAACCCAATGCCCAAGCAACACTTTAAGATCTCAATCGGCAGCACGCAATCTTGGCCAGGAATAATTTTTTGCTACTTGCATCACAGGATGAAAGTAGCGATACAATTTTCCGGGCAGGGGGAGGGGGCAGAATGGAACTGTGGTTATATACTTCCATGTGTTTATGCCTTGATGTGTGCGTGTGTTCTCTAGCTGTCCAATGGCATACACCAATGTCCAATGACAAACAAAATAGCCACCTTTACAATAATTGAAAAATAAAGCTACATACCAACACTTCTCATATTTCTCTGCGCCACATCAATCTCTTCAGCACCAACAAAACTGGGCAGCAATAATTGGTCATCTAGAGGAATAAAAAAAAATAAAACATAGTGTTATATTACATAACAAAGACACATTTATCCAAGCACAAGTTTGCATTTGTCATTATGCAACAAGGCTGCACGTAACCCGAACACTACAAAGAAAACACTGACATGTACAGGCCCTGCAATATAGCTGTAATATAAGGTTGCTGCAGCTGCACACACAGACGTATGTACAACAGAAACTACTACATGAAGTGTGCAATAGACCTGCTATCAATTGACAAGGTTAGATCTCACCATTTAAAATGTCACGCAGGAACAGAAATTGTCAAACAAGGAAAGCCATTGAAGGCAACGTTTTGCCAGGAGAACTTGCCTTTGTCAATGCAGCAAATGCTTTGTTTTAGCAAAGTTTTTATGAATGTTTTGTTAACTTCCCCCATCCTCCATGAAAGACGAGAACAGTAAGTTTATGCTAAAAAAACATAGCTGGTCCTTCCATCTTAGGAATCAGTATCACACGAAAGTGAAACAGGTCTTCACAGAAGTAGTGCTTATTGTGCAGTGATATACGAGAGCTTGTACAATGTCTATTCATGTTTGGCAGCTATACCACTGTCTGGTGGTGATGATCCCACACTGACGCCTACTGGCACATCTGCATTGCGACGACTAACGCCCATGATCATGGTTTAACCGTTGTGGTAGCTGAAGTTGTTAACAATACCTGGACACGGCGAATAGTGAATTCCGCACAAAGATGACATCAGGAAGCTCAAAATAAACCTTGGCACTCGATATGCACTTCTTCAAAACGTCAAATAAGGATAGAAATGGCACAGTGTGCACTCTCGAGTAAAGGGTAAATGACGCCTGCGCTTTGGTAACACAGGAGGCAGAAGTTCGTTGCTTGAGCGCCGAACACGTGCAGGCGTTCCACGTCCCTTTGGACTTCGTCTCATTCTACGAAAGCACGACATTCACGCGTCGACATCGTTGCCTTTCTGCAGCGCTTATTGCAGCAGTTTTGTTAGTCGTTGCTCTCACACTCAAAGCAGTTGACAGCACAGAAAGACCATCGGCGCATGTTGAAGCTGCACTACTCCGACAACAAGCCGTCACGGGCTAACACGAAGCGAAAGGCCAAGAACGTAACTGCATCTAGGGCGCCTCCCCAATGCCAGCGCTGCGCTGCCAGTGTCCTTCGCTGACATCGAGACGTTTTAACAGTGATCTCTCAGAGCGCGCACAATCTCAAAGGGGCATGCTATAACAACAACATAGACGAATCGTTCCCCATTGACGCCAGTAACTGCTAACTCCTAGATAGTAACTCCTAGTAACTCCTAGCATGTGTCACATCTTTTCTCAAGCTGCATTACACAACATCACGACAAATAGCTATGTACAATCACTTTTGGTGTGTCTTAGCGGAACACTGGCTTCAGCAACATCCCTTGTTCGTCAATTTCTCATTGCATTGACCCATCATCAAATATTTGGTCTTGTTTGAAAAAAACATCTAGTAGCGCCCTATAAAGTTGTGCATATTTGCACTGAAACTCAAATAACAAAGGCCGGTGGCTCTTAATAGAGCTTGATATGTCGGTACCAAAGGCTACAAATTAGAAGTATTAACAACAATTGCAATAAATAAATCTTTAACCCCCTTAGACAGATAGTCATAATTCTTTATGATCAGTGGGAAGCAGTACTTGTCATTCTATAGTTGCAAATCTGCAATGAATTGGCATTCACTGGACACTATAATTGATTACTTATATATTGTTTACATTATATGCACAATGCGCCATATGGGAAAAACTGCAAGCAGTGCAACGATGGGTTAGTCTTTGAAGTAGATAGCAGTGAGGTTGTGCGTGAGACCAATAGGCCAGTAGATTTTCTCTGGGAATTATCACTAGGTGCCAAATTAGGCAATAGCCGATAGGGATACCTTTGCTCGGCGACGCAAACGTAGGGACGAAGCTCGAATGGTCGGAACATCGGTTTGTTCCGAGTAGGGGCGGCAGGAGTCCTGCGAGCGATATTAGACAAAGTGATACAGTTGAACACAAGTACGCGCGCCGCGTGCAACGCGGCCAGTGATCGATACGAACCTCGGGACTCTTCGCAAACGCTTCTTGATTGAGGCCTCCGTGTCGTGACGTTCCGCATCGCGACACGTTGTGGCAGAGACCTCCGCTGGAGCACGCACCTCGGGATCGCCAACACGGTTCAAGTTGTTGCCCCTGCAGTCCCTTTTACCACGGCCTTGGGAAGCATCGTGACGCGCAGTTACAGCAGGGTGACACAACGTTGGCACGGCATCACTTTTAAGGCGCACATTCTTCGTCGACAATCCGAAATCGGCCATCAACTGTATGCTGCACGTATACGCGTCTGGAGTGAAGTGGCGTGAGCATAGCAAACTCCGCTTGGTGGGCGTCCAGTCTCCGCCTCGACCGCGGCGCACGAAGGCGACCCACGTTTCTCTCAGCGCCGGATCGGACGGGAATCGGTGGAATTTGCACCCATTGTCCCCCGTTGCACTACTACACGACTTCACGGGGCAAAATATTGGTGCCATGGCGACATATCGAGATGACACTAATCTCTAGCCCTCTGGTCAGTGTTTAGAGTGTTTTGCACGCACAACACTCTAAAGTTCGCTCGCTCGCCTCACGGGTACGCTGGATGATAGTGACCGCACGACCGTATGCCGCGAGCAGACGATCGAGAAGGCGACGCGCAAGCTGCCATTGTTGTTTTTCCGGTGCCTGACGTCATCACAACCAGCCAGACGGCTGCGTGAAGTCACCGAAATTAGTACTGTAGCCTGACGTCAAGCTAGTGTTGATGTCAGTGGGTGCGCCATGAAAAAATTCACTTTAATATGAAAATAAAATATCTTATCCGCATTTGCTGAGCGTCACACTTCCTCAGAGGGATCTCTGTATACAGGAGATTTGTATGGCAGAGCAAACTCGTCTCCGAAAAAAGGTGTCAGTACCCCTTTAAGGTGGTAGGCCACTCAAAAAAAATTTTTTTTAGGAGCAGCCAGCGTTGAAATAACTTTTTCTTCAAAACAAGCATGTCTTATATAACTTACCCAGCCATTTATAATGCAAAATATTGATTATTTATTTTTTGGGAGGTGATCTTTGTCAAAAATTGCCTGAAAAGTGGTAGTCACGCCAACAGTGATAAGTGACTAATGGTTGGCTTAATTCAGTAAAGCTTTGGTACTTGTGCAACTAAAGGCTGGAGCTGTGCAAAGAACTAGGATAAATATTATGCAGCAAATATCAAGGAAGTATTGGTAAAAAAACCAAAATGATGGAGAAATAGAGCCAGTTCAGACAGAACCGTTTTGCAAAATTGGCTGTGAATTTAAAAATATTCCATCAATTTCTTTTATTCTTGTTCATTGCACAGATATATACGTTGTAAACTATTACACAAAATTTCACTTCGAAGTACACACTGAGAAAAAAAGTTATGAATGTTGGCGTCACTTGACTTGGAGCAAATTCTTATTTTGAGAAAAACGCAAAGAAATATTTCAGAGCTCGCAAGAGGTGTGCGTCTCCCTGTGGCCGTTTTTAGAGATTTAAAAAACAATTAGAAACACAAAGTTATATTTAATGACATCCTCTTATGCAACAGTCACAATAAAATTTATGAAGTATTTTTGAATATTGTCACGTGGTCGTGACGTCGACGAAGACAGCAGTCGGCGTTTGTAGGATGAAACTGTTTATTTGGCCGAACTTGTGGCCGGAAAATGAGAACTAGAACTACAGCAATGCACGCTGTACAATGATAGCGGCGAACAGGGCGTCGTCCGTCGATCAACTGACAAGCGCTCACGCGCGTCGGCTTTTATACAGGCGCTATCGAACTTTCCAGCAATATCGCTGGTGGCGGCGTAATCGCTAGACAAAGCTGGAACATTCGCGTGCGGGGCGCAATCTTAACAAACCGATCTACTACAATCGCGATGCTTCTAGAACACTACTTCGCGGACAGCGTCGAGCGTTGATAACCGTCTCTGCCGGTCAAACCCGAATACATCAAAACAAGGCAAGAAGTGGGCGTGGCAATGGCTTATCCGGTAGGAGTCCGTATTGGGGGGGTAGTCCTTTCTGCCGGCGGCTGGTTCGAGGATCCGGGTTGTCCTTAGAGTCGTCTTCTTCGCGGCTTGGGCTTGGGTCAGCGCTCCGCGGTGGCGTCCGGATCATGAAGCAGCACCTCCACCAGATGTCACGTGGTCGTGACGTCGACGAAGACAGCAGTCGGCGTTTGTAGGATGAAACTGTTTATTTGGCCGAACTTGTGGCCGGAAAATGAGAACTAGAACTACAGCAATGCACGCTGTACAATGATAGCGGCGAACAGGGCGTCGTCCGTCGATCAACTGACAAGCGCTCACGCGCGTCGGCTTTTATACAGGCGCTATCGAACTTTCCAGCAATATCGCTGGTGGCGGCGTAATCGCTAGACAAAGCTGGAACATTCGCGTGCGGGGCGCAATCTTAACAAACCGATCTACTACAATCGCGATGCTTCTAGAACACTACTTCGCGGACAGCGTCGAGCGTTGATAACCGTCTCTGCCGGTCAAACCCGAATACATCAAAACAAGGCAAGAAGTGGGCGTGGCAATATCATTAATATAGACGAAACAACACGTACTTTCGAAAAAAACACAATGTGATTTCGGTTTCGCTATACAAGCAAGGCGTATGTAAAACTTGGTGTAACTTGCAAACTAATGATGATAGAAGGATAATTTTTGTTGCAACAAATTTTTGAATGTTTGGGCGTTCACAAAATACAAAAAAATAAAGATCGGCCTCATGAAAAAAATTCGACTTTTGAAGGTGGCTACCACCTTAATTCGAAATGTGCTGTGGACCCATACATTATTACGTATCACCCAACACCAACACCGCCACGCACCCGCGACAATAATTGTTTCAGCGAAAAAATTACTACGAAGCGATCGCTCGTCTATCAAGATGTAGCAGGAGCGTTTAATGCCAGCACACAAGCCGTGGCTGAAGTTCTTTATCTTCAACAACTTCCACCATATTTAAGTGTTGTGACCTAGGGCGCGCATTGTACGAAGTCAAAACGAAGCTAGAGCGCCGAATCCGCTGTCAACGAAACCGTGGCCACTAATGACGCGATGATAGCATCCGCACTTGAACAATCTTCAAACAGCGCAACGACGACGAAGACGAAGAGAATAGCGTCCGCGCTGTTCTTAAGGCACGTGCGCGGCCTATGCTCAGAGTCGAAACGAAAGTGTTCAGCTCGGCATCTGCTGCGGAAGAAACACAATCATGCATGGTGACTACTAAGACGGCACACGCGAAAAAGAAACTGCTGCTCGTCGCAGATTTGACCCCACTCGCTATCGAAGCGATGACAGATAGCGCCTATCGATGCGATGATGGATAGCGCCCACGCAGTTCGCGTGCGCCTAGTAAAAACGAAAACGAAACAAGTTTGTTGCAGCCGCGGGAGCTTTGGTCGCCAGCAATGCGATTGTGGATGGCGACTACGAATTTGTGATGGCCCGTGGCCGTTTGGTTGTCCTCGAAGGCCGTTCTCGCATTTGCGGCGCTTCGCACTCGGCGCCCTCCTAGGATCGCCCGAATTAATCGGGCTGCGGACAAATATGAGCGAACGAAAGAAAGTTTCATGGCATTAAAGACTGCATATGCTTGCCAGGAGACGAGAAAACGTCTGAATTATACGATTTTTGAAGTTAACGACGGTGGAATTAATGAGATTTTACTGTATGTGATTATGATGGACGCGCACATCAATATGTGAATAGTAAAGTTGAAAACCTGTACTTAATCACACAACGAATATTTCAGAACACTGGATTTTGTCCATCGCAATATTTGAAGAAATTCACTAAACATGAGTAATCATTTACAAGACAGTTTCCAAAATATTCGCTCAGTTTCAGTTCACAACATCGATTGCAATTTTCAGTAACACAAGCTGCCGCACACTTGCTGCGGTATAGCAGTCCTTGGGAATGGGCCTAAAGCACAGCTTATAGAAAATGCAGACCAAAGAAGCCGTTACTGAATGCCGTGAGCTATTATACTTTTAAATGAAAGTACCATCTTGGCGCATCAAGCAGTAATTGCTTGGAGCTCAGCCAATGCATTGAAATACAATATTCTCAATATGCCGCGATACAAAACAAAAGTTCTTTGGACTGATGTTCTATACTTACAAGGTGTCATCGCTATGCCATATATGTCGCCCCATGCTCGACCGGCGGCTCCTCCTAAAAATAGTAACAAAGACGTAACGCAGAGAAATGAACCCATTAAATAAATAAATTAGCATGGAGAGCAATCCGACTAACTATACGAAATCGTTATGGGATCGCCAAGGTAGACAGATAACAAAGGTTATTAAACTAATCATTAAGGTCCCCTAAATTTAGCGCAGTACTAGCTAAAACAAGGTTGTATCAAGGTTGGATGTCCTTGAATATTGTGTTTCATGGCGTGTTTAACATAGCGGACAAAATGTTAAATCCCGATTTTGTGGCAAAATGTGCTCGCTTAGAAAGTGGCTTATGTTTGAAGTGGACTTTCATTTGGTTTAGCCAAGCGTTATTAGCATACGTACTTTTATATTTGCTACAAACCAATAATTTCACTTCATCGAATAGCGCAAAGTTTTAACCAGCTGTTCAGGAACGTCCGGTAGCGTTGTTTGGAAAATAATGACGAGACTTGCCTAATACCAACACTGACTTTCATCGTGAAAATGGCGAAGGCTATCTTTCCAGTTTATTCATACGGCAGCTTCCTCATTGAAGTTCTCCATTGCCTTCAATGGCGAACTTCAAAAAATATTTCGTTCTCAAAAATAAGAAATGCAATCATGAACCTTGCCATATCAGAAGAATTTTCTGTCGATTGAGGTTTCAAGCTCGCTTTTATTTGAAGCGCCACGTGGTGTAAATTGCGGCTCATTGTGGAACAAAATGAAAATTTTCTCGGACTCGTGATTTTTTTTCGTGGGATTTACAAACTCAGTGGGTTGCAAACACTTTTAACTCAACCGATACCTTTCGTAGAGCAAGTAGTGATTACTGGGATATTCATACAAAGCGCAGTGTAACAAGGGGAGAGATCCAAACACACAACAGTGTGGCAAATTTTCTGGAGGCGTATGTGGCAAAAAAAGATTCAGTAACATTATTGAGCTTCGAACACCTCACGCATATGCGTTCGCTTAGTACGTAATTTAAGTTTGGTATTGAAATAAGGAATGGTACTCTCAGAATAAATGTTCTAACAAACATCAGAGAGACGACAATCTGCGAAATTGGGAAGGCTCCTAGGAGACCAAAAGGCATTTTCTCTGAAATATTCTTCTAAATAGCTGTTTTCAATGCAAGCAATTAACACAATATTTTACACATTTTAGCTGGTCGCCAAAATGGCTGTGCTACGTTTGGCATGGAATGACCCCGTGGAGTCAATCCACGCCGAATATGCTATCTCTTTAGGCCGCCTTCTAAGCTGTACTGAAGAAACGCTTGTTTTTTGTATTGCATTCCAAACGTTGAATTGCTGGCGTGTTTCAGAGAAAAAAAAAAAACTGGTCTCACCGGAGCCCTTCGCATTTCACAAAGCTTTGTCGGAATGGTTAACGACAGAAAATAACTTTCCGAACATTCTTCCTCGTGGCAATATCGAACTTGGTTTACACGTTAAGAAAAATATTTTGTAAGAGATGTGAAGTTCTAAGAAGTATTGCATTTTTTCTGCTTGAAGCCGCAACGAAATTTTCTGAGATGCAGAATGTGTCAATTACCCCCCCCCCCCCCTCTTTCCCTTCGCAATTTGGCGTTATATCTGAGCGTCATAATAACGTCATGTGTTGTTGACGCTGGAGAAGGCAGCAGTCAGCGGGTTCAAGGTGAAACTTTTTATTTGGGCGAACCTGTGCCCGGCAAACGAGAAGTCAAACTATAAGCGATGCACGCTATACACTGATAGCGGCGAAGAGAGCGTCGGCTGTCCAATAATCTGCGAAGCGGTAAAGCGCGTCGCCTTTTGATAAATGTGCTATCGAAGAGTTCCAGCGTTTTCGCGGGTGGCCGCGTAAGCTCGGGAATAAACTAGACTACTCGCGTCCTGCACGCAATCTCAACAGAATGATCTTAAAAAACCTAGAAGCTTCTCGAACAATGCGGTGCAGTCTGCGCCGAACGCTGCTAAAAGTCTTTGCGGGTGAAATCTGAATACATCAAAATAAAACACGCGCGGCAATGATGAATGTTTAGCCTACGGAAGACGTCGTATGTGTTAAAGTATTTTGGGCAAGTGAAATTCAAAATCATTCAGAGAAATTCACGAATTTTAGAAAATGTGCATTCGATCCACAGTGAGACATGAATTTACAGTGTGTGTTGCACCAATTAAAACTAAGCTTTATGCCTAGCAAAAGGAAACATTTTATTCGTTGTATTGAGTACGTCTATGAATACGTTTGTCTTGAGGGCGGGAAAACTGTTATAGAAGTTCATCAATGAAGCAATCTTCCCATTTCTTCATATGGTAAGTTCACCGTACGGAATGTTGGCACTTGCCCTACATCTGTCCATACAACGTTTAATAGTTTTAAAGAAAGATAGTTTAATAGTTGTAAGGGCGAAGAAATGAGTGCGATAGCAACAAATTTGCAGTGTTATACGAATGGTAGCAGCTAACGCTTTTGGATCTAATCTCGCGACTCTACAGAACGCTGGTTTAAGCAAATACGGACACTCCTGGGAGTGAAGCGGTTTTTGTGCTGTCTGTCGTCTTAACACGAAGCAAGCGGTAAGAGCACAGGATCTATATAAGGCGTCTACTGATGGGTGCCGAAATAGCGCTCACGCCAGCTTACGCGACCGCGCCCTTTTGATCATAGTTCGCACGCATTTACTGCTCTAGCGACGCAGCCCCCTCCCATCCCCTTATCACAGGCAACCCTTCATGCTCCTTTCCCCTACAAAAGACGGGCGGGCATCTTCTCTATGCTTGAGGAGCATCAACGCCGGGCCTCGTACGCGGCGCGATCTTATCTCATGCGCTCTTCATGCGACGGATACGGCCGGCTCGTTTAATCTCTGCTTCAGCCGCGTACATCCCCTATTGCTAATAAAAGCGCTCGCACGTTTTCTCTAGTGCGTAGCACATAAGATGCGCGGGGCGACGTTATCGATTTGGACTTGATATGCAAAATGACGGCGACGGCAAAAAGCCACCAAGACTGTCTATATAATTGCTGTCTCAATAAAAGCCTGTGAACACTTCAGCTAACTGTTCAGCCCAAGTAGAGTGCGGATCACTCCTTGCAGCATCATTGTTTCCGTCCCTTAAAGGAGCTGTGCAAGTTTTTGAAATTGGTCAGAAAATACTTTCGACCGGTAGTCGAGGCTCATGTGAACAAGTGATCTAAACTTCGATCCACACGATCCATGTACGAGGCGCAGACCTTAAGTAAGTTTTGAATTCAGCCCAAAATCGCTCCCTCTTCTATCGACGATGGATGCCATAGACTGAATATCAAGTGCGTCATAAGGTCGCGGACACGGCCGTTTGCTTATTTGAGCATTCTGAGCAGCATCGTTACAGCGGCCAGCTCGGGGTGCCGGCATGTGCCAGTGCCGTACTATATCGTACTAGAATTACAGAGCTTAGAATTGCCCCAGCGCGCTCCTGATCACATTGATGGCGGTGCGTTCGAAGATAAAACAGAAAAAAAAGGGCTCAAGGTCATCATGTGCGCGCATCAGTAAGTGCACTGCTTCTTACCTCCTGCGAAGTTGCCCTCATCTGCACCCCCCTCCCTCTCTCCTCTGCCTATGTGTGGCTTTCGGCACGTTCGCTGGGACGAAAGTAGAGGAGAGTGAAAGCGCTTGAAGTGTGCGACAAATCCTTGTAAGTCCGGTCGCAGTTCACAGATTCTAAAACAAACTTTGCGGCAGTCAGATAGTGAGGAAATAAACTGCGATAGCGAGACCATTCGATCATTACATGGAAAAGCGCTGCAGGGCTCTTTTGAGATGTTCTGTCTTGCACTACTTCGCTACATCGTGTCGTCGATGAGAGGTCTGAGCGTGGCCTTACAAGCAGCACATGGGAAAATATAGTGGAGCACGGAAAGGTTTACTACTCCCTCACAGCAAGCATGGTGTGCAGTGGTTGCAGTGATATTTCGTTTGGGGAAGAGTGCAGTAACAGGGGTGCACATTCTGATGGTACTGCCTCACCTCTCATTTTCTCAGAGCTCCAGTGGTTGCTGTTGCATGCAGGAGCAGCAAATAATATGGGAGCTGTGCAGAACACTCTAGAACTAAGACACACTTTCATGAGACCCACAAACTCTTGAACAAACAGTGTCCAGCTATTCCATTCACTGTGACGAAGAAGATCGGCACGCCCGAAAGCCCATATCCATTGGCTGGCTCGTACCGGCAGTTTTCTTGCTACACCCTGCCTGCATCTGCTATGATCGTCGCTCTCGCTGCATGCGACCTCATTAAACTGTAACATCCCTATGGTTGCCACCTCGCCAATGCTGTGAGACACTGCGTGGCGCTGCGAAGCTTCCCTGGTGCATATGCCGCACAAAAGAACAAAGCATAGACCGACGTGACTACGTGATAGCACAGGACCAATCTCGATCATGTTTGTCTTAAAAGGATCATGGCTGCATTGACTACTGTTCGTCTACGTGCAGTGGACTAGTTACAGTGTGCAAATGTTAATTTGTTTGACGCAATGCAGCGTACGGCTATCCATTCGCAAATTTGACGAGGTGGTGGTTCCGCGTGGGCGCTGGACGCTAAGAGGGAAAGGCGTATCTCACGGCACGTGCTCGAAGGATTTAAACGGTGAGAAGCCAGTGTATGATTGTCAATGAATCAAATACGCAGTCCGGTTGATTGTTTTCTTCAAATCCTGGAGGTTTAAATCCTTCTTCAGATTTCTGGAAAGGTGCATATGCGTGAAAGTTCCGAAACAAATGCCGGACAGCAAGATGTCCCCGCAGACAACTTGCCTTTCCTCACCGGAAAGGCATCTCAACGAGGCGTGAGGATAGACACTGCCGCCATACGCCCCTTCTGTTTCGGTTGTGTAACCAAGATCTACAATGAATTCGTGTGGTTGGCTGTATTCGCGTCCCAACTGACCATGACGTAATGGCATTACATGCGAAGAAAGTATTGAAAACATTTTTACCGGTGACGTCAACTCATATATAGCGCCGATCTGTTTAGGAGAGCTCAACAATGGCCACCAAACTACAATGAATCTCTTCGGTGGTGTGCTCGCGCCGCAGCTGGCGTTATCTATATGCGGTGTGTCCCAGTAGAAATATCTTGACACGTTAGGGTACGGGGAAGCTAGTACAGTCTAAGTAATTGTTTTCCTCATCGGCTTTGACGCTGTCTACCGGAAAACGTTAGTGCCGGCAACTTACGCAGTAATTTGATATGTTAACAACACATTTGTAAAGGAAGAAAGTAGCTTGCTAAATTTAGCATTTAGCTTCCTGAACAAAACGTTTTCCTTTGTACAGTCTCTATAGCGACTGCCTATATTCGGCGCTCGCCCCAACAGTATTTCATCGTGGATACGTATCTGAATTTGTCACTATATTTATTGCCATCAAAAACAAACTTTCAGTGACCAATCAATAAGCATCAAAGCCCTACTTCTGGGAGGGCAGTATCTTTAAATGTTACTTTTTTTTTAAAGTCTTGAGCTGTATTTCATGCGGTTCTTCGTAATCTGGCGTGTAACTAACCATGGTTATGCAGTTGATAATACAGTTATAGTGTAGCGCGATAGTAGTCTGGAGAAGTATGACGCAGTGAGGTATAAAAGATCAAACGAAGTCGTCTTCCTAAAATAAGAAAATCTTTTATGCGCCAAAACCACAATATAATCGGCGGCATGCCGTGGTTAAGGACGACAAATTAATTGCGACCGCCTGTGGTTCATTAATGTGCAACTAAATCTAAGCACACATGTGCTCTTGTATTTCGATCGCATGGAAGTAGGTTATTGATGAATGGTAACAAAATGCGCGCCCTCGAGCTTAGCATCGCGACACCTTACCTGCTAAGCTACCATGGCGGGTCACTGTTACGATCATGGCACAGTCACTTAGTGCTAGAAATAAGATGACTTAAGTTACAGGCTCCCGATTTTCTTGAAAGTAAAGTTGCTAAAACTAACCCGCGTCCCTCCTTGCGGCTCAGACAAATATGCTCTATCCTGAAAGGTTGACTGTTTTTTTCCTTGTGCCAGTTACCCTCGAACGATGGTCGGATAAACGCCAGCAACCTGGACAGGTAAGCAGGGAATGGCAAAATGTTGGATTAGGTTTAGGACATGAAGGATGTCTGAGTTGTGCCTATTTGCCATCAAGTAGCCTTTGCTATTGAGTAGAGAGATTATTTATATATTCAGTATGCCAATGAAAGGCTTAGATATGGGGAACACAAAAATTAAGTTAAATATAGCTTGGTTTTACAAACTCCTAGTACGATATAGGATGCGCCAAAAAATTATGCATTTGCACTCAACGTGAAAGCTGTAGGAAGAGCAGAGCAGTGGTTCGCCTGTCCTTCAGCTACGGACTCAAGGAGCGTGTGTAGGAGGGGGGGGGGGGCTAGCTGGTAAGATATTATGTGAACTTAAACTGCCCTTGGGACGAGACGCCAGAGTAGAAGGAGACAGTACGAATGCAGCCTGTCACCATCGCTGAATATCTGAGTTCCTTTAGCGACGCTCGCGTTCACAGGCAAGCTTGCCCTAGTGTTCCAACTGTGCCGCCTGCAAGGCCTCCATGGCGGGAAAGGAAAGCCTTCATTTGTGAGGTAGTGGTGCCCTCTCCCCTCCTCCTCTCTCTCGCATCACTCCTGCTGACCCTCATTTCACTTTTACGTCCAATAGCTATACTATTATATACACGGCTATGCTATGCTCTCCGCCCTCCTCACTTTCACTTCACTTTCCCTCACCCTTGCTATACCCTACATGGCTATGCTATACAACAGGTCTTGGCTACCTGATGCCATACATGACTGTGCTATACTTTACCCTCTCCCTCCCTCCTTTCCATCCTCCTCACTGTCGCATCGCTCCTCCTCACTTCCATTTCCTACAAAATTGCTATATACAGCTACGCTATACATGGTTCTTTCTGCCTAACGCCAAACATGACTATGCTATGCTTTACCCTCTCTCTTCCTCGTTTCCATCCTCCTCACACTCACTTTCCTTTCCCGCTCATTGGTACACACGGCAATGCTATACTCGTTTCTCCCTGTCTAACGTCTGACAAGATTGTTATGCTTTACACTCTCCCTCCTTTCCGTCCTCCTCGCCCTCACTTCCCTTTCCTACCCCCTTGGTATACACGGCTATGCTATATATGGTTCTGCCTGCATGACGCCATACATTACTATGCTATGCTTAATCCTCGCCCTTCCTTCTTTCCACCCTGCTCACCCTCCTATCACCCCTCCTCTTCCTCATTTCCCTTTCTTTACCCCTTGCTATAGATGACTATGCTATACATTGATCTATCTATCTATCTATCTATCTATCTATCTATCTATCTATCTATCTATCTATCTATCTATCTATCTATCTATCTATCTATCTATCTATCTATCTATCTATCTATCTATCTATCTATCTATCTATCTATCTATCTATCTATCCGCTTACGTTTTGGCGCTCTCGTAGTCATCTTCTTAGCTTGGTACATACTAAAATTGGCATAGGAGGACGTGAATCAATGACGAACACGATTGGCAGGTCATGACATGAACAAGGTGACTTCCCTCTCACGTAAGTCATGATATTCTTTTCACCAGGCACGTGTGGCACATACTGCATAACACGACACATGATGTACTGTTATGCGCCACAAGTGATTCTCAGTCTACGCCACCCAGTCTTTGGAAATCTTAACCGCACAATGTGAAGGATCCCGTGCCACAGAAAATGCAGTGCCGGGTTCGGTGGTATTGTCGATGGTTTATATATCCTGACAGAGTAAAATAAGATCACGCCTCGAGCCGGAATCAAACCCAGTCATTCTGCATGGCAGTCAAGTATTCTACCGCTGAGCCACGCTAGTGCTTGAAACTGTTACGGAAAAAGGCCCTATACAAGGGTCATTGAGGTGTCAACTGCCGATTGGTATCATGTTGGCTTATATCATTGCAGCAAACATCAAATATCTGTGATTCCTCAAGCTATAGTCAAGCGTAGCGCGAATACGCCTGCGACCGCTACGTATTATGTGCACATCATCGCCCCGTAGCGGGCTCTTCGTTGCGATGAGCGAGAGAGATGGCTTTATTATGAAAGAAAAGCTGAAGTGTAGGCCGGATTCAATTTTCTGACCTGCTACTCTGAGTTTGAAATGGGGAAGGGGTGGAAAAGAGAGGAGAGAAGGTGTTGATGATGAAGATGAAGGTGGGGATGAAACGAAAGCTTGAATGTCCAAAAGCTATTTACAGTCTCTTGTCTAGTTCCGTCTCGCGCAACAACTTGTTCAGAGCTTTCAGAATCTGCGCTGATGACGAGGTGTAGCTCGCAACAGACCTTTATCCGATACCTGTTGCTTGACAGAATTCAACAAAAAGGTGGTCATGGATTCTTTGTACGGTATATCGCGGGCAGATGCACAAGAGGAGTTCAGTGGTCTCAGGAGTGCCACATACCTCGCAATTCGGACAGTCTGCACGGCCGACGTGGCCTGGGTAGCGACTAGTGAACGCCACACCTAGTCGTGATCTGTGCAGTAAGTTGTACTGCACCTTTTCATAGTTGACGGTATTTTAATGTGCGCGTCAGGGTCGAGTTTGTGGAGACGGCGGTGACGATTACTTGGTAAGGATCAAGCTGCAGTTCTTTCGCCGAGAAACTAACGTCGCTGGTCTAACGTGAGTGCCAACGTTACGTCGGACGATAAGCCACCCTTTACACGCCAGTGTACTCGGCGTGGCTGGTAAGCCCATGACATTTGCACAACTGCTCAATTTACACGAAGACGTCGAATTACCTCGTAACGCTTGGCTCAACGAGAGAAATCCCGCATTGGCTGCTACTGGCTGACTGCTTCGCACGAAATTGATTACCACAGGGCGTGGGATCTGCCGTATTTTTATCTTTTGTGATAGGTGTGAACATTCACGGAGGCCGACAAAATATTCTGTCGATTCAAATAACGTGAGTGAAGATATGTCGGATCAGACTTTACCTTCGTTTAACGTTCCCGTACCGACGGAAACTAAACGAGCGTTCTGCGTTCAGAATTCTATAGCCTATAGCCCGTAAATTAATATTTTTGAGAATAACGCATTTTCCAGACAGCAATCATCACTTTTACGTACGGGATATGAAAACGCCATAAATTCTCAGCATACTGAAATTTTATTTGGCGATGTCTTGGGAAATTTACGTATTGTTGGCTATCCGCTGGTTTTCTGTACAGCATCGTCTTTATCGATCCGATGTGGTATAGATACACAACCAATCTAATGAGAACGAAGGCTTTTTTTCTAGGAATTTTAACCGTTTTTATTACCTTGAAATTCTCATTGTCAGGTGGTACTCACTTTTTACGAACATAATTCCGAGAAACACCTGCCTCCCCTTCTACGCATTCGACGCGAATTACCGAACACCACCTCCGCTTTCTTTACTTCCTCACTAACTGTTACCTCCTTCTTTTCGACTCGCCCAATTCGGCATGCCGGCCCCTCTTTCTTCTTCACCCGCGTTTGCCATTTCCTCCCCTTTTATTTGGGTTGTATGAGAGGGTAAGAATCATGCACATAGACGCGCTAAAGTAGGCAGTTGCACCCTTGAAAAAGACAAGTCCGCTCGTCGCAACCCCATGTTCGAGAACTTTTAATCTCTTCAAGCATCCATCCTCCCCTGAAACGCTGCCTTATGAGCATAGTAAACAATAGCAAAATAAGAAACTATATCAACGTTTACCCAACAGGCTCTCAGGATTACTTTAAACAAGCTGTAACTTATGCTGACAGAGTGCTATTCTGTCACAGCTAGACAAACATCTCGACCACGCTTTCAAAGAAAAGCTTTGTACGTACGAAGAGAGAGAGCGAGAAAACTTTTATTTGTGAAGGCCTCAAGGATTATCCTCGTCGGGTGGAGCCCTTAGTTGAGGGCCCCATTGGCTCGCGCCACACAACGTGCCCGCTGGATCAGCCGACGCTGCTCCTGCGGCTCTGAGCTGGTCAGCGCAGTCTCCCAAGAGGATTGTGAGGGTGAAGGAATAGGGCGGCAGCCCGGTGGTTGTGGACATTCCCAGGTGCAGTGATACACCGTGTGCTTCGCTCCACAATAGGGACAGTATGAGGGATATTGTGTGGGTGGAAGAGATGAAGGATGTAAAGGCAGGGGAATGAATTAGTATTCTCGGTTGAGTGATTTGTGTGGTGGTGGGAAGTAGATGCGGCTTTGTCGGTAGTGTTGTAGCGTTTTAGTGTAGTTGAGTGGTTCTGTTGGTGCATCGTCTGGGTTGGACAGCTCTTCCGAAGGCGCCCGGTTTGTGAGCTCTCGATCTACCGCATTAGCGCGTTCATTGCCATGGAGAGAGGCATGTCCAGGCGTCCAGACGATACGCACCCTGTGTAACAAAGTGGGGTGTATTGATGTCAGGATACGATGTGTGTAGGGTGTGACCATTCCTTTCGCTATGTTCCGACAGGCAGTTTGTGAATCGGTAACCAAGGTAATTGGTTCTTCCGGTGCTGGTAATTGTGAAGCGTGTATAATAGCCAGGGCGATAGCAGCCTCCTCTGCCGTGCCGCTGTCCAGGGTTTTAAGCGTAGCCGATACCGTTACAGAATCGGTGTTGTCCGCTACAACCAGACACATGGCCCGTTTTTGTGGATATCGGGCCACATCAGTGTAAAGGACTGGTGCGTTAGATGTGCCGTCACCTACGATTCGCATTAGAGCTTTTACTCTTGCTCGTCTCCGGCCTTTATGTCGATGAGGGTGCATATTACGGGGTATGGGGGCTACTTGAATTTTCTTCCTGATATCAAACGAAAGATGTTTGGGCTCTTGTTGCGGTTTGTTTGGCACGCTGTATCCCAACCGAGAGAGAATGAGACAACCCTGTCTTGTCCGCTGCAGACGTTCAATTTGGCTGTTAAAATGTGCTTCAATTAGTTCACGTATGGTGTTGGGAACCCCAAGTCGTAGAAGGAGCTGCGTGGACGCGTGATTGGGCAGTCCCAGAGCAGCCTTTAGTGCCGTGCGGAGAAGGGCGTCTATCCGGCTTGCCTCGGTTTGAGTAAGGTTGTGGTAGGGGAGGTGGTAGGTCAATCCGCCTATGATGAGGGCTTGCACCAATCGGAGAGTATCTTTTTCGAGAAGTCCATGTCGGTGGTTGGTAATGCGCTTAATCATATGAGTCACTTGGGCGATTTGTTTGCGCAGTAGTTGGAGGGTACATGTGGCCTTGCCGTTGTGTTGTATATGAAGTCTTAATATGCGGAGTCTACCTACCCTTGGAATAAGGTGCACGAAATTCAGATGCACGATAACGTCTGGTGATATGTTGGTTTTCTTCCGGCGTTTAAACACCAGCAGTAGTTCCGACTTCTCAGCTGCGCAAGTGAGTCCTCCGGCTAAGGCATACCCTTGAACCACATTGACAGCGTCCTGCAGTGCGTCTTGAATGGCGCCGTCTGACCCTTTGGTTACCCAGATTGTGACGTCATCGACGTAGAGCGCATTCTGCACATTTGGAATTTTGTCTAGGAGTGGTGGTAGTTTTGCCATGGCCACGTTGAACAGGGTAGGTGATAAAATGGAACCTTGCGGAGTGCCTCTGCCGGAAAGCCTTATAGTGCCCGACCGAAGTTCCCCAAGGCCAATGGTTGCCGTGCGGTCAGATAAAAACGCTCGTACATAATGGTAGGTGCGTTTGCCACAACGGGAGGAGGCGAGTTTGTTTAAAATGAGGTCATGTGAGACATTATCAAATGCCCCCGTAAGGTCCAAGGCCAAAATTGCTCTAGTTTGAGCCGCACTTGGGCCATCCTTGACATCTTCCTTAAGTTGTAAAAAACCGCTACCGCGGATCTCTGGCGTACTACCACAGTACTTTCTGCCTCGCGTTTGTATGAACGTTTTGGAGGTACGTGGAATGACTCATTTCACACATAGTCTCTATAACGCCGGTGATGACACAGATTAGGGAGCGGTATAGCCAAATTTCAATTTTCGTCGCTATACTACGTCATAAAGATATGGTATTACTAAACCCTGATTATGATGCAACTTACCTCAACAAGTAAGTGAAACAAATTATATATATTTCGACGAAAGCTATAGAGAGATTAGTAAAGCATATTAAAGCTAGGCGAAATAACAAACTAGTTAACGCTCTCTAACGCAGCCGTTATATTAATAAAATTTGTGCTTTATACGTCTGTAACGGTAAATGAACGGCCCCAACTTTTTCGCCATCACCAAGAGAATGCTTGAGAAAAGCACCATTTTGATCTGCCGTATTATTTGACAGTATCGCAAAGATCTATCGCGGTGCTCTTTATGGTCTAGCCAGTGAGCAGACTCATCGTTTTTGAGTAAGTCCGTAATTTAGTGCAAAGGCCGAAAATGAAACACTGTTTTCAAATATGACTGGTATGCATCTTTCGTTTTTTTAAATAAAACAATACAACATGCTTAGTTCACAGATCATAAAAATCAGGAAATTTAGTAGAAGATGCAAATTACGCAACAACATCAGAAGAATATGAGGATGCAGTAATATTTATGGTGTACTTCTCCTTGGTTTTACAGGTTTCGAGGATGCTATGTTGCACAGGTGTTTTATGACTACAGGAAACAATGAAGGTAACGGCAATACGGCCTCCTGAAACGTCATGCACAAGTAGTAATTTGCTTCAACAAAACGAAAACTGTCTTACCTGACATGATTTAGGGAACACGCCGCGAAAAACCCCTACATCTACTGTCTAAAGGATGGAAGCGATATAGCGCTGATATATGGGACATTGAACATTTTAATATTGCTCAACATCTCATACATAGTATAGTCCTACTTTTTCAATATATGATAGTGATGTCTTCAACTGCTGCACTCGGGAAGGGAGGCAAGTTCGCAAGCATTAATTTTAAGCGCTTGCGGAGGTCGCAAACCATGCTTCGGTACATTTTATTTGTTCGGTAACCGACTCCGGCCCTTTAAAATTGTCAGTAAATAAATACGATTGCCGAAACAATTGCACTTTCATTATAGAGCCAACTCTGTTCTAACTGTAAAGTGTGCTACAGTTTTGAAAGCCTGTCTGTAAAGGTATCACGCAATCTATGCACACTTCAGCGAGGTGTCGTTTTAAGCATTCGGCGAAATTAAGCAGGATATATATTGACTGAATACATTAATTACTGATGTTTTGATAATTTTTGCAATAATGCAACTGAAATAAAATAGTCGCACTTTTCACGACGGCTGTATGGCAGGAAATTGCGGGGATATACTGAAACAGCCAGGTATGCTTACCCACAATAGAACACATGATTATCACAGCGAATGCTTGTGCCAGCATGATTATTTGCTGTAGCAGAAACGTTTTGTTGGCTAGCACCCGGCTTTAAAGCAAGTGCAATAACTGCAGCAGGTAGTAGAAGACAGCTTTTTAATAATCGATAACACAGGTCTGCTTAACAATAGCCATGCATAATGGTATGCTGCGGAAGCGGCATCTTTCTGTGACCACCTGCAGAAATTCTGTAACCACGAAACTTAACTACAGCACATGCTGATATCGTTTTGAACGCAGAACAACGTGATTACAGCTGATGTTCAGAGGGTATTTCATCATATCTATACAAGCGTGTACATTGACTGGATTGGAAAAAATCTTTATTTGTGTTCTGCAGGATGCGCCTAGCGCGTAGCGGTTGGCCGTCCTGCAGGCCCATGAAGCGGCCTCCAGGTATTCCCTGTCGGTTACTGCACGGGAGACGCCCGCTACGCGCTAAGTGTGTACGTTGACATTTGCTGGAATTCTAGCTGATGCTAATAGAAGGTAGCGTGTAAGCTGAATCCAGATAAAATTGAAGAGGAGATCCAAGTTACCAACGTCAATTTTGATGAAATTTAAGCGCAGGATTCACACCCCTAAGAAACATCCTAATGTTAGTTAATTGGAAAGAAATGTTTCACTGAAAAATGTACTGTCTACGGTTTCCGAAGACACTTTCCGTAAATTTTGAAATTTCTTATCTTCGAGCCCACTTAGCGACAAAAAAAGCACAATTGGCGACCTCAATATTTTTGCCAACAAATAAGAGGTGAAATCCACCCTTGTGGGCATTTTAATGTACTCTACTACTGACGGAAGTTTGAGAGAAAAAACCGGGAACCTAGTAAACGGCCCAAAATTCTTGTAATTTAGGAATTATTTGCTTTAAAGAAGTTCAGTTGAAAATAATAATACTTGGTGGATGTAGACTTTTGTAACTCAGCTATCTTTCGAGGTAATTATCGTGGCTTCTTAGGAACATCGTAATAATTTGAGACAACTCATATAGAGTTTACCAGAAACATCGAAATTTTAAAATAGTTTTTGATAATATACATGAATAATTCTTAAAAATCTCGCGCGTCAAAGTCCAGGATCTTGTGTTTCCTTCGGCGTAACAAAAATGCATTTAAGGAGCTAACGAGTTCCGGTGCGTCATATGTGACGAAATAAGCCTGGCGGCCACGTCGTCAACGGTGTGTGGCAAGTCGAATGCGGGTTGCTTAAAATACTCGTAGCCGACGTAAGCACAACAAGCGTTCGATAGATGCACTTGTCATTAGAATTGAATATACTTGCATAACTATTCACTATCCATTACAGTGGCATCCAGATTCTGTAGAGAGAGGGAGAGAGAGACAAAGAAAGGTTAAGTGAGAGGCAGGAAGGTTAACTAGAAGTTTTTCGGTTTGCTACCCTGCACTGGGGAAGGGGTGAGGGGGGATAGAAAGGTAAGGAAGGAAAAAAGAGCAAAAAACGAAAAAAACGCACACACACTCAAGCACGGGGGCATCATAGTCGTTTAGCGAGGTCGGTTGAGCGGAGAAACTTCAGCAGCGCTTTCGTCGCTTTCTGGTCGGAAGCTAGAACGTTCCGGCCCTCCAGAATTGATTGTCATATTCTCTAAAAAAAAACACATTTTGTAAATTTTAACTGTAGGCCCGCAGATGCATGTTTGTCATTTCTCATAAGTCTGCTGCATCACTTTAGAATTACTGGCACGTCTAAGAAATTTATTTACACCATACTTCTATTTGCTTGTCGTTGTGTCATTGTTCAGGGTATTAGGAATGCTTTTTGTTTGTAGGGCAATCATTTCTGTCTCATGTTTTTATGAATATCTGAAAAGAATATTTCGGAGTTACTTCTTTGATGAAGTTTCACTCACATCCTCAGTTTTCGAGCTTTCTTGTGCATTGTGGCGCTTTAGAAGGTGCACTGGTTATATTCTCATATACAGAACAATAAACATAGCAGGAATGCGTTGAATGAAATCTCAGATATTTGTTTCGAGGAAGTCATTCGAGGTTCGCGCTGAAAAGGGATCTATAGACCTTTTAGTGTTACGTTCGCTTTTCATGACACGCTTGTGGTGTAGTGAATTCATTCGGACGGATGGGGCTTCATCCAGACAACGTGCACAACCTTCGGTGCACGCCGTCGACAACTTGAGCAGTGCGGACTATGATGAACAACTTCATAGTTAACGTCAGTCAAACGTCGAAGCACATTGCACGGCCAGAAGTGGTGCCCTAACAGCTTCTCGTAGAGGCCACGACGGCGAATTGGTGCCCTGGCCAATGCTCTTCCACCCGGCTCGTAGGAAACTTGTCCGAAATGATACGGAAGATTATAGCGGCTTGAGTAGTAGTCCTACTGCGCATAAGTGAGTATGCCAGCAAGCCGTTGGGGCTCTTCAGCAAATGCTTTTCAACTGCGCTGGCAAAGAGGGACAAAGAAAAGGAGAGAAGACCGTACGTGCGCAGCCCGGTCTCTTCCCTCTTCTTTGTGCGCGTTTCTTAGCGCACTCAAAAAGCCTTTACGATGAAAACCAACCAACTAATTTATCAGCGAGCTGAGTGATGCAGTCGGCATCCGTTTTGACGCCATGACATTCATGTTGTAGCATAGCATTGAGAATAAATGTGGCTTCACGCCCATAGAAAAGATGTAATGTTGTCAGTCGTGTTGTCTCTTGCTGGGTCGTTTTCAATATGAAGGTAACATACTGCAACATCTCGTCCCCATCGTTATGTTCTACATCGGCATACATGCAAAGCATTTCTACAAATTTCAAGGAGCTCTGTCGTCTATTCGTTTGGGGACGGTACGCCGTTCACGATTAAATATTAGGCTTAGGCGCACCGAAGACGCGGAAAATGTAGGTAGACAAAACAATGCTTACACTCACAAGTAAATTTGTCAGTGTTGAGAAAATCATTTATAACTAATATATATGGTTTTAACGTCTAAATTCATGGTAATCTGATATATACGTTTTTAATTGCGTCCTGATTTTATTGCGCACGTACGAAGTATACTTTATAAATGTGTCTCTGACCAATAGGAAATTCCGTTGTGAGTGTAAGCGCTGTCCTGAAAATGTTCGAAGGCGGTCCTATTCCAGAGAAGTTTTGATAATGTGTTGCACAGAAAAGGTGGTAAGCATAAACACCTCGCCAAGAATGGATAGCCAGTCCTGTCAAATTTAGAGTTCGTCTTAAACATCCTTTCGGCGAATAGCCATTCGGGTAAAATATGTGCTGGGAGAAATGCTCGGTTCGACGTTACCGTATTGCATACGCGTCTTCCATAGACGCTGCAGATGAATGATGAACCAAAATATAGGGCACGTCATTAAAAGATGTTGACAAAAAATGAAAAATGTACCAAATAATGACAAATTGTTTTCTAGACATGCGCAGACTTGCAGTATGAAAATACGTCGAACCATATCAAGTCCCTGTATCTTCTAGCGTCTTGGATAGGATTCTCGAACACCATCGTGCTTACGAGGAAAGACCAAGAGAAAAAAACATGGCTGATCCCTCCGTCATAGGAATCGGTATAACACGAAAGTGAAACGTGTCTTCACAGAAGTAGTGCTTATGATATATGAGAGCTTGTACAATGTCTATTCGTGTTTGGCAGCTATAGCACCGTTTGACGTGGATGCACCCATGTTGACAGCATGTCTCTATCGCGACGACTAACGCCCATGATCATGATTAAACCATTGTGGTAGCTGACGGTGCGAACATATATTTGGACACAGCGAATCGTGAATCCCGCGTAAGGATGATATCAACAAGCTCATAATCAACATCGGTACCCGGTATGCACTTCTTCAAAGCGTCGTCAATTAAGGAGAGAAACGGCACGGTGTGCGCTTTCTAGTAATGGGTAGCCGACGCCTGTGCTCATGCATACATAACACACACTGCACTTCAACGCGGGAGGTAGAGGTTCGTAGCCTGAGCCGCAAACGCGTGCGTCCCTCTGGCCTCTGTCTCGCAGGCGCTGCTCTCGCTCCACCAAGGCACGACATTCGCCCGTCGAAATCGCGTCCTTTCTGCAACGCATATTGCAGCAGTTTTGTTAGTCGGTGCTCTCGCAATTGAAGCAGTCGGCGGCAGAGAAATCCCGTTCGTGCACGTGGAAGCTGCACTACTCCGATGAGCCGACGCACGCTAACACGAATCCAAAGGCAAAGAACGTAACTGCGTCAAGGGTGCCTCGGCGACGCCAGCGCGGCCAGTCTACCTCTCTGGTATCGAGACGCTTTAACCATGACCTCCGATATCACGTGCAATCTCGGAGTAAGCGCTAGTAAGTGTCGATCGTGAAGCATTACTTCTTTTCACCTCTCACAGACGGCGGCACCGCCCCGCTCCGCCCGCCGCGAAAGAGAAGGTGTGAAAGATATAAGGCGCGTTCGCGCCGTGCCTAGCATCTCCCGAGTTGGCTTAGTCGGTAGAGCGTCGGGCGCTTGCCGTCGCGGCCGCAACGTCGTGGGTTCGATTCCCAGCGGGGTATCTTTTTCTTGGTTTTTTTCTTTCTCACCCGTTGGCGTCCATTTTATCAACGTCATATCCGTGACGGATGTACTTGGTGGACCCCGGCATAAAACACTTTCGTGTTAAAAACAGGAACGTTAACGGCGCCAGCGTGTCCCTTGGGGCAACAGCAATCAATTACTAAGATAACAAAGAAGTCATAGGGCCTCGGTACCGTCTGCTGCCGTGAAGCCTGTTCATAACCTCTATGGCGATGTCGTCGGTGATATGTCGTGGAAGACACTGCATAGTCGTTTGATGGGCACGTTTTCAACCTGGCCATTCACTAAAAAAAAAGGCGTCCGCCGACAAAGCTCTGTGCCATGTGCTCAACAGCATCGCTGGTTATCCACCTTTACAGAGTACAATGGCTCCTCAAGTTTTCGTTAAGCCTTTCGCCAGTTGTCCTTCAGCACGTATGCAAGAGTGCAATTCACCAAAATATTTCGACAGCTGTTGCACGTCAGTTTATAGTGCATCGACTTTTATAAGAAAAGTAGGACATGCCTATATCATCTATGCCAAGAATGTAGCCGTTGAGTGGCGGTCATTGGAACTTCTTGCTTCTCGCGGTCATCCTTTATCCGATAATTTTATGCCTTACACATACTTATGTTCCACCTCTATTGAATTTTATATTCTATTTGGCGGTTAATGCCATCTCTGAAGCACCAGTGCATTTGCGGCAACTCAAATGGCGAAGGGGTCCTTTTTATGTGCAAGAGTGTACATGAAGAAGTGTAACTGGGACGTAACTGACTGATAGCCCTTGAATGAAATCAAACACTTCTGGCTTCAGTGACATGAAGAGGACATTTGTGTCATCGTTTTGCACACAAAAAATTCGGCAGATCCCACGCACTGTGGGAATCGATGTAATGCGAAGCAGCCAGCAAACAGCTGCATACATCGCCTTTTTTTCTTTGAGCCAAATGAAATCATTCATGCCATGGCATCTAGTCCACCATATATCGCATGTTTGCCATGCACGCATGCATGCATAATGTAGTATACACTATGCCAATGAAACGCATATTCTGGTATATACAATGAATGCCGTGTCGCTTATGTTCGTCACGCACTCGTGTCGTGCCATACCAATTTTGGTATATATCCAGTTAACAAAACGGCCGGAAGCACACCATGACGGTGGCATGTAAATCATACCGTACATGAGATGCATAATATGATTCACATGTTAAGACCTCTCATTTATGTTCGTCATAAAGTCACATCGCGCAATATAAATTTTGGTGCATATCAAACGAGCGAAATGGCCGCGAATGCACCATGAGCGCGGCATGTAAATCATGACATACATGACATCATGTCACGGTTTTCATGTTACCACCTGTTATGCATGTTCGTCATTCAGTCGCGTCGCGCAATACCAATTTTGGTACATATCAAGCTAGGAAAACGGCCGCGAATGTATCATGAGTGTGGCTTGCAAATCATGTCGTACATGACCTGCATGTCATGTTTCCATGCTACCACCTCTCATTTACGTTCGTCATGCAGTCGCGTCGCGTAATACCAATTTTGGTGTATATCATGCAAGCTAAACGGCCACGAATGCGCCATGACCATGACATGTAAATCATGTCGTACATGTCATGCATGTCATGATTTTCGTGTTACCATGTCTCATTTACGTTCGTCATACAGTCGCTGCGCGCAATACCAATTTTGGTGTACATCAAGCTAGCGAAGCGGCCGCGAATGAATCATGAGCGTGGCATGTAAATCATGAGATACATGACATGCATGTCATGGTTTTCATCTTACCAACTGTTATTCATGTTCTTTATACATTCACTTCGCGCAATACCAATTTTGGTGTATATCAATCTACTGAAACGGCCGCTAGCGCACCATGAGCGTGGCATGTAAATCAGGTTGTACATGACTTGCATGTCATGATTTTCGTGTTACTACCTCTCACTTACGTTCGTCATACCGTCGTGTCGCGCAATACCAATTTTGGTGTATATCATGCAAGCGAAACGGCCGCAAGTGCACCATGAGCGAGGCATGGAAATCATGACATAAATTCCATAAATGTCATGGTTTTCATGCCAACACCTGTTATTCATGTTCTTCATACAGTCACATAGCACATTACCAATTTTGGTGGATATCAAGCAAGCGAAGCGGCCATGAGTGCGCCATGAGCATGACATGTAAATCATGTCGTACATGTCATGCATGCCATGATTTTCATGTTACCACGTCTCATTTACGTTCGTCATACAGTCGCTGCGCGCAATACCAATTTTGGTGTACATCAAGCTAGCGAAGCGGCCGCGAATGCATCATGAGCGTGGCATGTACATCATGACATACATGACATGCATGTCATGGTTTTCATCTTACCAACTGTTATTCATGTTCTTCATACAGTCACTTCGCGCAATACCTATTTTGGCGTATATCAATCTACTGAAACGGCCGCTAGCGCACCATGAGCGTGGCATGTAAATCAGGTTGTACATGACTTGCACGTCGTGATTTTCATGTTACCACCTCTCATTTACGTTCGTCATACGGTCGTGTCGCGCAATAGCAATCTTGGTGTATATCATGCAAGCGAAACGACCGCAAATGCACCATGAGCGTGGCATGTAAATCATGACATACATGTCATGGATGTCATGGTTTTCATGCTACGACCTGTTATTTATGCTCTTCATACAGTCGCATAGCACAATACCAATTTTGGTGTATATCAATCTAGCGAAACGACCGCGAGTGCGCCATGAGCGTGGCATGTAAATCATGTCATACATGACATGCATGTAATGATTTTCATGTTACCACGTGTCAATTATGTTCGTCATACAGAAATGTCTCGTCATACCAGTTTTCGTATATATCCCTTAATTAAACGGCCGCGAGCGCCCAGAGACCATGTCATGTAAATCATGCTGCACGTGACATGCGCGTCATGATTTGCATGTTAGGACCAGTCATTATGTTCGTCATGAATTCTTGTCACGCCGTACCAGGGGTCGAATTCACAAAGCTCACTTACGAGCAAATTGTCGCGTAAGAGAAATTTTGTCGCGTAAGTCGATTCACGAAGCGAAAAAAAAACGTCGGAAGAGCCGTCGTTATCACATCGGCCGCTGCGGTAAAGCGCGCTGCGACTGTCAAGGAACATGCCAGCGATGGTGATGCAGTTGCTATATTTGGTGACGTCACTCAAAAAGGCTCGTAAGTGGATTCACGAAGCAAAAAAATTGCGCAGAAACAGCGTGGCTACGAGGAAATCCCGAGAGTGGTCCGGACCACTCTTACGAACAATATGGCTGTTTAGAACATGCAACTGCGGCGTGTGCAACTGTGCCGTGGCTGATTTTAAGCTAATTCACGGCCATGTAAGGCTACTTGACGATTGCAGGTACGTTTTAATTTATTTCGGCGCTTTGAGTTTCGTGTGTTCTTTCGCTTGTACGCTATGGACAGTATTGGCACTCGCAGTCGTCCAATAACCTGAGAGTCGCAGTAATTAAAGAAGCCTATTGGGTGTCAATGGCGAAAAAGTATGCATGCAAAGGCTTGTGGTTGGATTAAAACCAATGTTCTACATGAAAGGTCGATGAAGTCGAAAGCGGCGCGGTATTTGGTCAACATTTTTTTGTTATGTTGTTGTGTTGCGTCCTACTTCCTCCAATGAGACGTCCAACTTATGATGATGTACGCAGCATTGGTCGAAATTACCACCAAAGAGGTTCAGAGGAGCACATCAGCTGCACGTTATTGGAAATAAAATTGAGCGGAGCATTTCAGTTAGCCGTTATTAAAGCCTATTATGTGATGCCATAAGTTGTCTAGTTGGATTGGCTTTAACTGACCAATAGGCACGATCTCCGAAATGCAGCTGTCGCTATGCACTTTGGGCCAATCCATAGCGGGCTCGTACAATGCAAATCACAGCATATTATAGATGTGCGTGATTATGCATGAAATCACAAACCAATCGAGCTCTTCGACCTTCATTGTTCGGAAACCGAAACGGAACGCGTTTATATGGCAAGTAGTCAGAAAGAAATGGTGCCAGTAATTTCAAATGACATCGAAAATAAGTGCGAATGCTCACGATTCTCGAGTATAAACAAACCTTTGCCGAATTCATGTCCCTTTGATTATTAACTGCCATTTAACTTGGCGTGAGAATATCAATTAAAGGTGGCTTCACCCACTCATATATCTATTTTGTTCTCAGAAGCGTCAGCGTGACCTGGAAATCATCGCGTAGACAAGGCTAAACCCCCGCTGCAGGCTCCTATCGTAGCAGACGACAAACGCTAGCAGACGACGGCTTGGGCGAGAGGCGCAGCTTATGATTGGTTGGGAACCAGTACTCTCCACATCAGGTCATTTTATGACGTTGACAAAACACTTCTTTCATCGCGCGCTCCTGTCGTGTTCGTCATATCTTCCCCCTCGCACATAAGAGAAACTTTTATCTCGCCGTGAAAAATGCGCAAGTGCTTTTTGTGAGATCTCTTAGCGCTTGCCCCTGCTGCGCAGTTCGCGTAAACAACATGGCGCCGTAAACTGTATGTGTCGGTGCCGATTTTCGCAAACGCTTGGGTTCCTTCAGCGTTCGACTGGATGTGCTGTGAATACCGCTGCTTTTTCGGTGCGCGCAAGCCGTGTGAAGACCGACGGCAGTGTCTCTTGGTGTGCGGTGAAGCGTAGCGAAGCCTGTGCCTCGGTGTGTTTATGAAGCGGGGATCGGCGCCTGTGTACCGACGGTAACTAGCACTCGAGGAGCCTGCAGTGCGTGCTTGAGTGTTGGTAACAGTTCGTTTGCTTCGCTTTCCAGTATCTCAGTAAGGTGCAGTGCGGCATTTCGAAATGACAACATTTCGGCACGTTACTTGAGTGATTCCGTGCTCGCACGGTAACGCATGAACTACGCTCTGTATTTGGTTCTTGCTTCGGCACGGGTTAGCCCGTGCGCTTCTATTTTCTTGTGAGCAGTCGAGGCAAATGCAGTGTTCGGGAGTGAAATGATGTGCGTTGTGAACAGTGGTGCTGTGTTGACATTTACAAGACTTGTGAAGAGGCTGTGCCCGTGTGACAGAATATTAAAAGCGTTGATAACCGTGTTTTGCCCTACGAAGTTGTGATGGTGCTTTATGAGGGCTTTAAGGATTTGGCGCTGGGCTTGGCGTTTTTTTTAACTCGTTGCTTCTCCTTGCGATAACCGTAATCCGAACGTCATAACGTGTCGAACCGAAGTCGCGCGCCGAGACATTCTGCTGTAAATGTGGCTGCTTTGGCAGTACGCCTTGACTGTTCTCCGGTGAAAACTTGGACTTGTACCAGGCAGCGAAAGCACGTGGACGTCACGCTTCGCTCAGGACAGAACACACTTCTCACTGGTGCCTTGCCTTGGATGAAGTCGTAGACCAGCACCTGCTAACTACAGGTTTTCGAGTGCATCTGTCCTATCGTTTTGCACGGCACTGGAGCCTTGACTACAGCGGCCCACGGCGATTGCTCACGCTTCACCAGTGGACGCACACGTCTTGCTAGCCTTGCATTTCTAGTCAACGGCAGCTTCCAGTCCAGAGACGTGTTTTGCATGTGGCTGCAGGGCACATTCGATTCCCGATGACGCTGACGGCTGCTAATACCGTTGTGCCATCGGTGAGTTGAACTTGCGCAACTAATTTCGTTGTTATTCGTGTAGCGCTATAACGTACGCTTGTAAGTTTTTCATCCCAGCAGATGTAATGTCACCTCATGTTAAGTTCCAGTACGAAAAATGTACTACTACCGCTTTGTATATACGTATATATGGCCAATACACATATATTCGAATATGAGCAAGTACACCAGCAGTGTTTATGATTTGGGTTAAGCAGGTTATTATCTGGTTATTAAGAGGAGCCTGTCTGTTTACCACGCTTGATAGTTGAGAGAAAAATATTTGATGCGAATTTATTTTCCAGGAGCCATGTAGCACTTCAGGAATTCCCTTTATATTGCAAAATTACTTGTATAGAAGATTACTGCTGTGGCAGCATTATACTTTACCAGGACATATATATCTTACGGTATGTAAAGCTTACATGGGGCTTCAGTTTGTTGCAAATTGAATATGGCATCTTTGATAGCTTTGACTAAGTGATATTTTTTGTGTTACTGCCAAATATGTATTAAGAGCGCTTTCAATGGTGGTTTTTTTAATATATCCTGTTTGGCCTCTTCACAGATCGCAGACTTTCGTAAGGTCCTGGAATCCATCGATTGCAAGCACTGGCAAACCAAGCCACCTTATGGCTTGGAGCACCTGTGCAGAAATAGGAAGGACTTGTGCTCCCTAAATGTACAAGTCTTTTGCAACAGTAGGGGTGTCATCATCCAGCCGACCTCAAAGGGGCCTGGAAGCGCGCATGGCAGCCTCATCTGGATGGACTGTGCTCGACCTGGGAGCTTCAAGGGCAGAAAACTGCCTAATGGCTGGTTGCTAGGTTAGTTTTTTTAAAGTACGGATGGTACAGTAAACACCGGTTAATGTACACACCTTCACAACTCAAACATTGTTAGCAACAGTGGATGCTTGTGTTATTTTCACACACCAATGCTAATTAGACACTTAAGGAGAAGCAAACTATGATGGAATTGACAATGTCGCAAGTGTAAAGTCTGCAGCTTATGAAGTTTACTTCATACATGTGAGACTGGAAAGTTGTGCTTTTGAAATAGCACAAATAATTTTATTGCTTATTGAGCTCTTGTGCTTGTGACTCACTCACTGTATCAAGTGCTCTATATGGAAATAGCAAGCGGGTGAAAATCGCCTGGCTGTTCGCAACATGCAGGGACAAACAGCTCAGGCAACACAGGAGCAGTAAATGCGCATTTTACCGGTCGTAGCTCATCTTTTTTTCAATGTTGTTGCATATGTTGCATTTCCGTCGTACATGTTCTCAGCACAATTGCATAGTCTCACGGTTATTTCTACAAATCGTATTTGACCTGAATACACGCTTGTTGATCTCTGAAGGTGACTCTCCCTATGCCTGAGAGCCATCGGTGCTCACCCTCCTGTCCGTGGCTGGCCCAGCTAAGCAGCAGTGCAGTGCAGCCCCCACCCATGCAAGACAAGTCATACAGTGCACGTTTGGTGTTCTGAGCAGGACACAGCATATCTGCCTGGCATGGCATTGACAGCAATAGTGATGATGGTGAGTATTTGTGGAAACCATAAGAGCCTATTAACATGCATTTGTGGATTATGAGTGTGTTTGTTGCTCACAATCATTTCTCCTAATTAAGTGCATTTTTTTCAAAGTGTACTTTTGGTAGGAAAAGCGGCTTTGAGAAACAAAAACACACATAATCCGCAAGTTCTTTGTGTTTTCTAGTGTTCAAAATTGTTCCTCCACACTGTATGATGAGGTGGCTATGTTAGATAACGTTAAAGTGATGAACAATAGCTGTTGTCTTGTGACATAGCAATACACGAGTACACTCTAAGAAAAAATAGAGTATTTTTTAGTATTTCTGCCACACAACAATAACGTAATCTTGCTTGCTCGGGTTTTCTTTTTTGAAAACCTGGCTCTTGGCACTTTCCTATCAAGAATGCTGTCACTCTAATGCCGCGTGGTGGTAACGCGAGGAAAGTACGTGGTGGTAACAAACCGTGGTGGTAACGCGAGGAAAGTACGTGAGATGGATGACGATTGTAGTTGTGGGGTGGCAATACTCCCCAAATACTTAATTTTTTCTTAGAGTGTAGCACAGTGAACTCATTTGTGGTCGGCTTCTTGCACCTAGTGTAAAGTCGAAATACAAGATACTTTATTGGCTTATGTCTGACTATTAGGCAGAAGTTTGTTGCCTTCAAAATGAACATCGTAGTTATACATTTATATCATAAAATATTTTTTCAAAGACTTCATTGTTTCATTGTTGGTGGCTCTATGTTCAGACCTTTTTTTGTTTTTAATATTTCTTAATACTTGTAATTGGCTTCTGAAAATACGAGAGCTGGAGTTTCTAGCACATATCAGTTGTCCAGTTTTACACATAGCACGGTTGTAACAATCATCTGCATTTTTCTATGTTCCAGCAGTATCACGGGATCAGGTGCCTCACTGTCATCTAATTGTACAGTGTATCTCGGACATAACGCACAAGGCCAACAAGTAGACAGTGACTACCAGTGACTGTGTCCTGCTGTTCAATGTGCACGTCAACAGACAGAATGCATTGTGATATCTGGAACAGTTAGAATTGTATGGTGAGAATCTGCACAGCTGCAGTTTAATTGTTGAGCAGTGCAGCATTGAGCAATTCCTTGCACTTGAGGATTCAAAATTAATTAAATTCTGCGTTTAATATACAAAACCTTGACATTAATGTAAAGCACACTGTAATGGTAGTGTGCAAATTAATTTCGGCTACCTTGAATTTTTAGCATGCACGTAAATCAAATGCATGTGTGTCTCTGCATTTCACTGCCATTAGAAACAGCAGCCATGGCCGGCAACCAAAACCGTGTTTTCATGCTTGGTAGTGCAAGAATGAAACCATTGAAGCGGGTAATTTTGCACTTGGTCGATATAGTCGTTCAGGATACGCGCATTATTATAGCACAATTGATTTTATGTTTATATAAGTTCTGGAAAGTCCTTCTCCACGGATTATTTAGATGCAAGAGGAGCGTTACTATTCCTAGTACGTCCAACAGACTTTAGCACGTGTGTAATGCTATCCCGTCGCCTGTCTATCCTCATCAACAGTCAACCTCTATGCATGTACTGTGTAAGTTTTAATTTTTTTTTTCATATAGTGTTTGTTGCCATAGGTTTCTCCATTATGTATTTGTATACTCTGCAAATAGTTTATCATCTATGCAGCTTTGCTCATTTCACTGCTGAAAGTATTTATTGCTTTTTGTAGGGTGATTATAGCATGCATTTACTTATGCCTTTTGATGCGTCTGTACAATGGTTTAGCCTGAAGAAGGCTGTTGGTATACTCTAATCTTGAAACTGGGGACTTCAAAAAAATTTCTAGGCTGATAACCATTACTGCTATCTTCAGATAAGCTGTGATTGCTCCATGAAAATGTATTTAAGATTCTGTAAACTGTGCAAGGTAAATGTTTTTAAATTATTTTTTGTTGTCCATGTTTTAATGTGCCTGAAACGTAATTACTTCATCGTGGTACATTATAAAATGTTATTCTGCAAATTTCTGCTGATAAACATTGCAGCTGAGGCCAGCAGCAAGATATACATGCAAGGCACTGAAGCTTCACATCACATGCCTTGTCCAGAAGTGCAGTGAAATTTTTTTTCGAGCGGAATGAGAGACTGCTGTACAGCAGTCTCTCAATATGCACACTTTTGAACCTTTTTGAGGAGTGTTTTCAGGAGAAGCAATAGGGTCTTGACATGTCAACAGCATTTTTGTACCGAGGAGCTTAGTAACAGCGAATTGTTTTATTTATGTATTGTCCAGAATTTGTCCGACCTGTGCCAATTTTCCAGCCCACGTCACCTAACATGGCTTGTTATAGTGTTGTCAATGTGCCCGACTATGTAAATAAATTATGTGTCATATTGCAGACATGTACCAAAATGTGATGCATTGCGCTTTTCCTTGGCATCACATTGTCACGGGCTCTTTTCTTATATATCGTCGTTGGCTGCCGCCCACCAAATGTATAAAAATTGCTTGTGAGTGGGCAGCAGCAGGAACTATGCATCAAATTGTTCCAAGAGGGTTCGAGAAATGCCGAGTTGGCACATAAGAGTGGTTAGAGATTGCTCTCGTAAGTTACTGCCTTGAAACCTCATGTGCTCAAGACTGAGTGTATCAGCATTGTTGTTTTATAGCAGTTCATCCTATTAACTACACCTCAACGTATGTATGTATGTACGTATGTATGTATGTATGTATGTATGTATGTATGTATGTATGTATGTATGTATGTATGTATGTATGTATGTATGTATGTGTATGCATGTATCTTAAACAAAAACGTACGTTATTTTGTTTACTGTAACTTTTATAAGAATTTCGCTATTTGCTTTCTAGTTCTCCTTTTTCTATCTCATTTTCATTTCTCAAGTATGTTTCCTACTCTGCAAAAATGAATGTAACCTTACATAAAATGTGTGCATTCAAACAAGATGTTTCGTTTTACAACGTACAGTTCTGAGCAAGAAGTTGAAAACTATGCAACCAACCAGCATAAATTAGTTTATAGGACAGCTCCTCCGTGTAACATTGCTTCTACAGATTGCGTTTGTCGAATATGTAGAATAGACTAGTCGACTTCAACCAGCATAACCAAGCTTTCACCCATGGCTGTACATACGTTTACATATGTGCGTGGTATTTCTACGTATTGTCATACGTGTTGCCAATTACTATTTAGGGCACAAAACTAGTCAAGCTGAATACGCGGATTTTTGTCTGTCCACCTGTCATTTATACTTTAACTGCTGTTGATAAAGAATAAACTCGGGTTTAAAATTTTCAAGTACTTACAAAGGGAAGAGGAGCCCTTAATGACGCAAATGAATTTGCCGTAATCTTTTCGCAGGCCTACTGTTTTGCCCTCTCCTCAGAACTCGATAGCCTGCTGGAGTTCTTTAGAACCATTGACAGAGGCATTACACGGAGCTGCGCAACACGACAGAGACAGAGAGAGAAAACACATCACTGTGTGTGTGTCTTTTCTATCTGTCCCTGTCGTCTTGCGGTGCTGCGTGGAATGAATCCCACCCAACTAGCACGGAAACGACAAAGGCAGTCATCTTGGCCGCAAGCAGTTTGGCCGCCGCGTGTCTGTTGATGTTCTTGAAAACACCGTGATGTCTGACCAGCGCCCGAATAGCTAGAGTCGTGAAAAGTAATGCCCAGGTATGGTAATTGGGTTTCGGGATTGGGCGCTCTTGCAATAGTAGTGGTTAGAGAAAAAAAAGTACTCGTATTTCTGTGATCCGTGAGGGAGCACGGCGCAGCGTTTTTGGGTCTAAAGGGGAATGAAAAAAGAGAGCGGAAAGGCCACATTATCAAAAAAAGAGTGCCCGCAACACATAACCTCAGGCCTTGCTATCCGTTTTTTCATAACAAAAAATACGTGAGTGCTTGGCGACACTGCGAATCGACCCCAGTACCTCCCGCATTGTAGCCGGACGCTGTAACGTCTCGACCACCGCTGCAGTGTTTCGCAAGAGAGCTGGCCACTGTAACACTTACTTCATTGTATATATATTATCTTTCCCTCGAAAGACACCTAATGCAAAATGTCCGGTGAAAGTCGATCAGAAAGAGAAAAAAAAACTCGGGATCCGAGTGCATTTGCCTAAGGTGACTCGAAGGTTAAAGCCATTAAGTGTGGTTATATTACCGTGCACTTTGTATCGAGTGCAACATCACTAATCAACTATCGCTAATTGACTGTCACTAATGTCACTTTCACTAACTGAATATTCTATTTGTTTCGATTATCGTCATTTAAATAAACTTTCACTAAACAAATCACTCTTCAATTAATTTGCTTGGATTCTTATATATAAGCACAATCACACTTTCGCTCGCTTTTGTATGGCTTTCACTCCCATAGACGTTAGTAAGTAACGCGACCGCCGTCTTTTTTTTTTCTTTTTGTTAATTGTGCAAACGCGCAGCACGCGCGCCCTGTGAATCCAGGCGCACGTGTAGTGATGTCACTTCAGGCCGAGATAACTGAACGCCACTTCTTTTATGTTTGCCCACGCAAACTCCGCAAGGACGAAAGGACTGCGCCGTGTCTGTTGAAAAGCATTAGCTCGTAGAAACCTCCCGACGAATCTTCTTCGTTTTACGCGTTCACATATATAAGCGTATACGATTGCTCTGGCATTCCGGCCCTGTCAAAATGCTGCGGTTAATTGAACTTGCGGCATTACGCGCATCATGCCTTTCTTAGTGCTGCTTTATATTTCTGTACAGTTCTCCGTAGGCTCAAAAGCCGCTCCTGTCTATTGTACTGAGATCTTTGTAAGAAATGCAACATTTTACGTCTAGCTACAAAACACCCTAATGGCAACCACCATACCGTGCTCGAACATGCCTAATTTGAGTGGCAGCGCAACTTCATGAAAATGTAACTGGTTGTGGTAAACAGGGGGAGACGCTTCGGTCACATCTTGAAACCTTCAATGTTTCAATTTACGCGCGGTTTCATAGATGCGGTCCATCTGGAGCGTTGTTCGCCTGCACTTGACGAGATAGCGCACGGATTATTAACGCCATCGAGCAACTAGATTTTTGTTAGCTATGGTCATCGATGAAACACGAGGACATGGCTTCGCGCAGGACCCCAGGACGTCTGCTGCAACGCGTAAGCGCTCAGCAGACGCCAGGAACTGGCAGCTGAGATACTTCGAAAATACATTCGCTATCATCGTATACCCTCGATGCTAGACGCTTCGCGTGCTACCTTGCTATCACCTGCGCCCACTTCTTTCTTTCCTTGTCGTTTCATCGGCTTTGGCGTTGCCTCCTTGCCCTCAAAAGTGGCGGGTAAGTTAAATTCGTACCATTGCTATCGTATTCCCTCGAGATACGAGAATTCTTGGCTAAGAAATTGCGCAGGCAAGAGAAAGCTTTGTGAATTCGGCCCCAGTTTTGGTGCTTATGAAAATAACGAAACGGCCGCAAGAGCCTAAGGTCGTGGAATGGAAATCATGCTGTTCATGACATGCGTGTCATGATTTTCATGATATGACCTGTCATTTATGTTCGTAATAAGACCATGTTATGACACACCAGTTTTGGTATACATCCGATTAAGGAAACGGCCAGGAGAGCACAAAGTCATAGGCGGCTAGATAGATAGATAGATAGATAGATAGATAGATAGATAGATAGATAGATAGATAGATAGATAGATAGATAGATAGATAGATAGATAGATAGATAGATAGATAGATAGATAGATAGATAGATACGCTCAAAGTCGCAGAAGTTCGCTAAGAAATTCTTCGCATTTAAAAAATTTCCTGCATGAAATGCCAGGAATAGTTGAACGATTATTGCTGCTGGAGCGAACACTGCGACAAGGTAATTGAGGAAATATATATCCAGTCAAACTTATTTCCTCAATGCATTGCACGAACTAGCCCATCAACGTGCTCTACCGCGTCAAGGGGACCTGTTTTCGTTAGAGCAGCAACTACCTTTCTTGACAGCTTGTTTACGACAGCTTAACACGCTTAACACGCTTAACACGCTTAACACGTTAGTGTTAAGCGAGTTACTTGTTAAGCTTATCACGCTTAGAGGCCAGTGAACAACCACGTGGCCCAAAATGTTATGAAGCGATAACTTCGCACTTCATTGATCTGAACATGCTGCCGCAAGAACTTTGCTAGTAAGTGCTGTAATATAGAAGAGACAGGGTATGGAACAGCCTGCTCGGCTTGTTTGGGTTGGTAGCTCAACCTCCCCACCATTCTCGGCAGCTAGGAGAGGTAAATGCAGCTCGTTGTCGTGACTATGCCCTATTCGGAAACATAACACGACGTCAGTGATTGCATAATCAGCAAGCAGCTAACCACCGAGCAAGGCTTCCTTCACGTGTCCCTCGTGTAAAAGCGGAGCTAGGGTCATCCTAGCGGCGCAGAAAAGCGCGGTTAGGGCACGGCCCGAAAACGCATCATCGCAGGGCCAAGGCGCCGTTTCGTAGTGCAGAGGACCAATCGGCGATGTCGGCGCTACGTAAAGTTGCCCATGGGCAAGTGTACGTCACTTCGCGGATGAGGAGGACTGCACAGGCGCAGGAGAGGGGCGCGGCAAATTATTTTTTTCGATATGGAGTGTGTGCGTGGCGCACAGCGCTGAAATGTTCCCAAAACGTGATCTCCGCGTCTTTGTGAACAAATTGGCGAGCGTGTCTGTGAGACGCAAAAACAGTCAGAGCCTGTTTACTGACCCTTTAACAGAGCCTTAAGCTTAAGTTTTTAACAGCCTTTCTCACTCTCTACCAAGAGTGAGGTTAAGAATAAAAATAATAAGTTGTGATCACAAGCTTTCACGCCTCTCCCTGTGTTTTTGAGATCGGGGAGGCTGAACAAGGCATGTACGACCGCGCGGCTAGTGAGGCCATTGCGAGGCTGATGATGACAAGCCTCTTTTCGAAAATTTTGCTCCTGCGACTTTGTCTATTGCAGTATTTCTGAGAACTTCAGGCTACTATTTTCGCCTGAACGTTTGCATTGTTAATCTTAAATATGTATTCCCAGTCAGTCCAATCTGCCAGATTGTTACACATTGTAAGCTCTTTCACTTATGACCGCGCTTACACAGTTTTTCGAGGCCATTTTGTTTGAGTGGTGCGTAGACTGAGTTCTGACTTGTATAGCTCTGACAAAGGGGGACCTAGGCGAGCTCGATTAGGTATGCCTTTCTTCGATGACCAGCCACGATGGTCTAGTGGCTATGGTGTTTGACTGATGACCCAAAGGTTGCGTGATCGAATGCTGGCCACGACGGCCGCATTTTCTATGGAGGCGGAAATGTTTGAGGCTGGTGTACATAGATTCAGGCACACGTTAAAGAACCGCAGGTGGTCGAAATTCCTGGAGCCCTCCCCTGCTGCGTCCCTCATAATAATATCGTTGTTTAGGGGCGTTAAACACGAAAACTTATTATATTCTTCGATGAGCCAATGTACAACGTATCAGATGCCATTGATGAAAAAGGCGCATGTCAAATAAAGATTCCAGTGCACTACTCTTCGAGAGAAAATGGTGCACGAGTTGGTATTCCAGATGAATAAAATATAGCTTGAGAAACAAGGACGCAATAAAGCTAAATCACGCATGAGCATGTTTCATGTCTATTGTGTATTCCGTTATTTTAACCTGTGGCCGATATTACACGCAGGGTTTTGCAAATTTTGAAGTGAGTGAGGTAGACTTCGCTCTTACACTTCCGGTGTCTACGAACGTCTGCAACTCTCCAAGTGGTTCTTTGAGTCTGCTGCTTAGGTAATTAGCGTTGGTCAAAAGTTTTCAGAGACTGTGGCGGTATCGTACCACACCTTTCTTCTAATTTTGTTTCACTCTAAGTGTGCTCCAGAATCTAGAGTGTAGTAAGATGTGAATACAAGTCACGCGCCTTGACTGTGTTTTTCTTTGCGAAAATGCCGTTGTGACGGCGGAGCATGTATAGGACGTATTAATACTGTGCTCACAAAAGCAACCTTGGCCTCGACGGAGCATTAGACTCCTGGAATTGTAACGACTGGTTAGACAGTTTCATAGTGTGAGATCTGGTACGGGACTGGTGTTTGTGCTACAAAAGGTTCTTGTAGTATTGTGCACCAGGGGCAACGTAGCATGATGCCGGTGCGGTGCGCCTGGAATAATATCTGTTACGCTAATGCTAGGCTAGTTAGGCATATTGAAGCAATTTATATTTAAACACACGAGGTTAACTGCCGTGAAACTAGTAGGTCTGTGTGGAAGATTAATTGAGGGATCGCTGAATCCCTCAGTGAAGAATATTATCAATTATATTAACAAGGTTTTATCACTGTTTGTTGTTTTAGTTTGTCAGCATCATTAAACGGGAACTCTTTCTTTCACTTATATTACAGCTTCGTCTCGTCAAGGCCTGCTCATAGTGATTCTGAATTCACGTTAATGGGCCTTGCCAAGGGCATGACAACTCAAGATCTGCCGCTGTAAGACGCACTGCAACTCGCAAACAATCTCCACAGTTGACAAATTCACTCTGTCGGTATATAATAACAAAGTTGTGGGTGTGCATTAAGTTTTGGTTGCCAGAGTCAGTGAGACCAGTAATATTAAAGATCAATACACAAACTTCGAACACCAGCTAGTGTATGCAGGGCACATGCTGCTTATATGTTACAGAAGATTGTACTAATAATCAGGTGTGAACGTGGCGGCCACCTCAGTCAAATGTCACTTGTCATAATTTATTAGATAATCGCGCTACTTTGGAGTGACAAAGAATCGTAGCGGTGAAATGTTTGGTGGAACCAATGTTGCGGTGCCTGCAGTGGCCCAGGATCAGTATTGCTTAGCACGAGGGTCGGCCCGCGGGCCGCATGCGGCCCGCGGCTGAACCCTGTGCCCGCGGCCGACGCCTGTGCCCGCGGCCGACCCCTGTGCCTGCGGCTGACCCCTGGCGGGCGGCCGACCCCGAAGGCTCGCGGGCCACATGCGGCCCGCGGCGCAGTATAAAACTTCCTCCGGAACGACATCAGAAACCTTCCCCTTGTCACTGCCTATCTGAAGGCCGCCATGGCAGTTGATCTCAAATGGGGTCACATAAGATGGAGAAAGAAAAATCGCTTCCAGTTAGCATTGCCCACCATCTTCTCACTTAGCCAAATAACGTCATCGCTTCCTTTCTTTTCACAGGTCCAAAAAATGGGGAAGCACGATTCATCAGGTGCGACGCTATGGAAGCTATGCAAGAAGTTTGGTCAGCCGGTTTCCTAAATGTATAACTCCGCACGTCTCGTGGTCGGCTTTTGTCGTTTTAAACACTCGCACGCGCTGAGCACGAGCATGCGCGGGACGCGACGGGCGGCAAATGAAACACCAAAAAAAAACGACAGCAAGTAGACACTGAGCGATCCAGCTGCAAAATAACAGATGAATAACTGCGTTTCTTGATTTGTACGGCACAGAAGGTACCTTGCAAATACTACTCATTGCAAAAACGAAAAAAAATACATATATGTTGTGGCCGATAAGAACATTGAACTATTCCTCAGTGCGAACGCATCTGTTGCAAGAAGTGTCGCTCATGTGTGGAACGAAGTATAGGTCAGAAAAGGACCTTCATCCAAGGAAAAGGAAACCTAGTGTCCGGCATGCTCGCAGACGTTAAGGCCTTGGAGCTGAAACTCAACATTTTCCCAACAGCGGGCTAGTGAGCCTAATCTTTGTCACGTCCCTTGGTGCAAAAGTTTTGTGGGAGATACAAGCCCACCGCTTCCCACAGAAAAACTCTGCAAAATATTAATAGGTTTAATGAAGGAGCTCGAAGTTAGGTTATCTGATTTTCAAAAAACATTCGTGTAGCATCCGGGTCTTTCAGAATCCTCTTAAAGAAGCACTAAGACAAAAAATTTGCATCTTGTTTTTTATGTTGCATTAGGTAGCTCTTTTTACTTGTTGGGCGTTAACGCCCCAAAACCACGATTTTGATTATGAGAGACGCCGTAGTGGAGGGCTCCGGAAATTTGGACCATCTGGTGTTTTTTAATGTGCACCTAAATCTAACAAACGGGTGCAATAGTAGCTGACGACCCACTTATCACGGCTGAAAAGCTTGTTGGTTCGAGCGCATGACTGTTAATTATTTGGAGATGGTTTTGTAGCCCTCAGTCGCAGTTTCGGTTTCAAAGTGCGCCGAGTGAGGCGGGACCCGGAGTGGTCTTTGTGTAAACGTAGCTGGCTACGTGTGCACAGAAAACTGCGTGCACCCCCCCCCCTCCGCCCCCACTGCACTGCCGAGGCGATGACATCAGCTTTCGTACTCCCGTGCGGCTCTGCCTCCTATTTCCGTTGAAAAGGTCTGCTAGGACAGAGCGCTCGCAAGGATCGTGGCAGCCAACACAATATCGTGACGCAGGAGGCGGTTGGTTGTTTACAAGAAAACCAAAGGACCGCTTCGCGTGCAGTGGAGCGACGTGCAGTTTAAAATTGATTGTAAATATGTTCTAAGCTATATTATTCGCTGATATTTCGTAGATGGTGTGTGTGTGTGTGTCTGTGTGTGTGTCTGTGTGTGTGTGTCCATACAAGTACATCCCACAAGTTATCTCACCTTCAACATTTTGTGTAAGCACTCCTTCAAGGTAGGAATATGCACCAGTTGGAACTGGCTGACCTGCAGACAGACGATGAGCTCAAAGACGCTAAATGACGCGTAAGACACAGTGGAGTTTTACGCTGGCTTCACGGACTCAATGTTTTCGAGTTTGAAGAAACTAGCAGCAACCATGATAACAGTGTTTGGCAGTCTGTGAACATACTTTCTCATGAAGTTCATCAAATCAAACTTGCATTCCCGACTACGGCTGTCGGTGAGCAACCTTGATGTAGATATTTGCGAGTTGGCTAAGAGTGTTAAGACCCGAAAGTCACAGAGAAAGAGGTTTTTCTTGCTTTTTGCTTGTAACCTACGTTTGCAAATTGCAACCTTGTGACGTGCTGAAAATGAATAAGATTTCTATTCCGATTTTGTACATTATTGTCAGTTCGCGGAATTTTTTCTCTTAACCCGCAAGCCCCCTCCCCCCTCCCCCCCTCTTGAAATTCCGAAGTAGTTTCAAGAAACAGCGTGGCTCTGTGGTAGAACACCTGCTTGTCACGCAGACGGCGTGGGTTCAGTTCTGAGTGGAACGCGAAGATCTTTATTATTCATTTTATTTGCATCTTTATTCATTTTTAGGACACGGTCAAGATGATTTTTCGATCACAACCATCGATGCCATCATATACGCTGACGCTGACACCGATACCGACACCGCAATTTCTGCGAAACGAAGTCTTTAACGCTATCGCGTTAATAGTGCGGTATACAGGTATGATTGGTTATTACGGTTGAGCTTGTTTCATCTACATGTGTACTATTCCTTGCAAAATCGTCATTTTTTGCATATCGAATCTATAACACTACATGAAACATCGATGACAATCTGGTTAGAAGGCTCTTTGTTTTAATAAAGGCTGGAGAGTAGTAGTTCTTTACGCAGCTTACATGCTGTCGCTATGCGCACCCAGAAGGTTTAAAGCGGTGAAAATGACTACTAGACAGCCAAGGTGCGCTTGAATAGATTGTTTTCGTCATGAAGAAAGCAACACACAATGTCCGAACAGGGTGATCAAATAGGCATTTATTAAACGTCGAAACATGAACAGGCTTGCGAATGGTCTATATTTCAAAAATAGGTAGCCGTCTTCGCCATGCATTTCTCGATCTCTTTTTTCTCGCAGGTGTAAGCGTTGCAAGTGCAAGTGAATTCAAACTCTTTTTTACAGGTCTCGCCGCGATATTTTGTCAATTCCCAGGAGAGTTTGCAAGAACACTGGTCGCATTTTCTCGAGCTTGTTCCACCTGTTACCAAGTCTGGTCGAGTAATAGTTGCATCAACCACTAGAAAAGACGAAATGAAATTTTTAGGAAGGCTTCGGAAATTTTGATGATGGAGCTGCACAGTAACATTCGATGAGTTTACAGTAATATTCTTGTAAATTGATAACGTTCTTACGTATAAATTCCTTGTTGCGAGTGTGTATTCGCGTAGCGACTCGTATTTCCGCGCCAGGGCGAACAAATCAGGGCATTGATTGTCAATATATTCAAGGAATAACAAGCTTGGTTGAAGTAAGAGGAGGTACCTGTGAAGCAGACTATTCTGTGTAGGAAACTAACAAACGGAGGAATAACAGACTCGCATATATAATGGGTGTTATTTGGCCTTTTTTCAGATTTGGTACATTTGAGTTAAAAACCACAAATAAGACCCCGTATGCTATCCCTGCATTCATTATCTGCGGGCTCCTTATGATGTTGTCTAACAAAAAAAAAAACAAAACAAAACTTGCACTAGTGGCGCAAGGCTGGAAACACCAGCGGAGCTAGCGTTCGACCTAGCAAAGTTTTGCTAGTATTGCCGAGCATTTGCTGGTAGGCTAAGTTTTTGCTTGTAATACAAAGTATGCCTAGACTTGGCAAGACTTGATTAGATGTCACTTGGCTACCTGTTACCTGATGTTGTGATTTTAGCCGCGTGAACAGCTGTTACGTGGTTTTGGTGGGAACATGCCACGTGGCTAGCTGTTATGTGGGTTATGGTGGGGACATGTCACGTGACTAGCTATTACGCGATGTAGTGTTATTTTAGTGGCGTGCCAAAATGTCACGTGTATTTTCGCCACGTGGTCAGATACTTTATGTTACGTGATTTTTATTCACGCGAGTAGTTAGATGATACATGATTCTAGTCACGTGGCTAGTTGCGTCATGTTACGTGATTTTAGTCGCGTGAGTGTTACGTGGTTTTTCGTGACGCTACAGGATGTTACGTGATGTTACGTGATTTTAGTCACGTGATTAGATGTTACGTAGTTTTTTCAGGTGACTAGTCATTACGATATACATGTTTCGCTCTTGTGGTGCCAAGCCTGAGGAGAGCTGGGCGGCCTTCTTTGTATCTCTTGCTTTTTCTATTTCTTTCTTTCTTTTTTCTTCCAATCTCTCTGTTTATGTCTTTCTGTCTCTGTTTATTTCTATTTCTACTTTTTCTTTCTCTTTCTATGTACTTCTTTGTATTTTTCTTTCTCTTTCTATCTTTCTCCTTCTTGCCCTTCTTTCTTTCTGTCTGTTTATATCTGCCTCTATCTTACCTTTTATTTCTGTCTTTCTTCGCTTTCTTTCTCTCTATTTTTCTCTTTTTCTTCCTGTCTATGCTATGCTTTACTCTCTCCCCTCCTCCTTTCTCTCATCTTCCCCCTCACATATCTCCTCGTCACCCTCACTTTCCTTTCCTGCCGCCTTGCTATACTGTACTATGGAAGTCTATGCTATGCTCTGCTAGTGTGCCTGCATAGCTGAGTGGCTAGGATGCTCGCCTTCGGGTCGTGGGTGTGCGGGTTCAAAAAAACTTTTTTCCGCCATAATTTTTCTTTATATCTTTCCTTTTGTATATCTGTTTCCTTCTTTCTTCCTTTTTTTCTTTCTTTCTCTCAGTACTCGTTCGCTCCTCTCACCCATCAGGGTTATTACAGGCCTCGCCGAGAAATCGGTGCACGTGTTTTGGGAGCGAAGCAAGAGATGAAGAAGAGGACCAATAGGCGCACGTTTTGTAGGAGCGAAGCGGAAGTTGAGAAGGACGAATCGAGCATCTATCGACAAGTCATTCTTAAACTTTCGTTTGTTCTTTCGGCAATTAATTTACTCCTCATTCTTTAGTCTAAAAAACATGGTTGATCCCTCCGTAATAGGAATCGAAATAACACGAAAGTGAAGCATGCCCCTACAGAAGTAACTGAATGTTTACTGTACAATAGTATAAGGAAGTTTGCACAATGTATACAGATGTCTGACAGCTAATGGCGCCGTTTAACGTGTATGCACCCACTTTGATGATTGGTGGTACATCTCCATCCCGACGACTGACGTCCATGTTAAATGATTTAACAAGCCCTTGTGGTAGCTGTAGTAGTTAATGGTGAAAGCGTAACCACAGAACGACGTGTGATACCCAGAGGAGCGTCGCATATTATACGCAGAACTTGGTAGCGATCCCGCGGCATGTTAAAATGCGATTGAACACCACGGCCGGACTAGAGGGAAACGCAATGCGCGTCGTGCCGCCCCGGTATCCCGGCCGCGATTTTTCTCGGGGCGAGCGCGTGAGCGGGCAACCCGGTGTTACAGCCAGGTCAGGCGGGCGCGCGTCCCAGAGCAATTTTTGGTTTGGATTAGCGTGATGCTATCAGCGAGGCCGACGCTCTTACGACGCTTGCGCTAAGGTCGCCACCTCGCGGTGTGTGAAGGCATTGACAAAATTGAACTTCAACTGAAAACGCGCAGAATGGGACGGACGTGTAACGCGTTGCAGGTGCTAATCGCGGAGGCCACAGTAATGACGAATTACTTTACCTTACCGCTCCCAGAGGGCAACATTACCCCGCCACCCGAGAAAGCGGTAAATATAAAAGGCGCGTTTGTAAAGCCTTTGTAAAGGGCAGTGGATAGCGTGCTAGGCATCTGTTGGTGCGGACCGAGCGGTCGTGGGTTCGATGCCCGTTGAGGGAACCTTCTTTTCTTTGCCATCTGATCGAGTAAATTTTTTTGACGCCATTTCCGTGACGGAAATACGTGACTGAAGCCTTGGTGGACCCCGGCATAAAACGCTTTCGTGTTAAAAAAAAGATAACCACCGGTTTCATGGCCGATCCCTCGTAGCGGGTAAGAGCCAACAGAAGGAACAAGCAAGCAAGCAAGCAAGCAAGCAAGCAAGCAAGCAAGCAAGCAAGCAAGCAAACCGCTTCCTGGTGATGATAATTACTGTTCGCACTACCCGGCACAACGAAAAACTCAAACAGCTCCGCTCTTAAAAACACTCTTATTAGTTACCTCTTCTTGTGTTTATGAATAATGTTAGTGTTAAAGAGGAAGTCCTCTAGAAAAAAAGACTGAAACGACCCACGCTTTAATCACAAATGCCAATTTAGTGTGCCTGAAGCTCTGCCATGTGCGATTTCACCAAACATGAGTCTCTCTTTATTGAAGAAACAGAGGAGCCGCCACAGCTAAAGTTCCTAAAATTATTGTGTGTTTCAGGTAACTGTGGATTACAAGTAAATGAAATGGCCGATTGCTTAGCGCGAGCGTCACTGGATCCCAATTATTTCGGTACTTGCAGTAGTTGAATATTTAACAGCGATCAGATATAGAAAATGACCTATTTTTACAGATATAACGGAAACAATAACGAAATGGACAGACTATCAGCATTTAAAATTTCCACAGAAACTTGAGTGTAGTCAATCTAGGCGATCGGAAGTTATGATAACCAGATTTCGATGCCGTGTGCCCCCATTAAACTTACATATACACAGGGCTGGTCTGGCGATATCGCCTCTCTGTCATTTCTGTCAAGAAATAGAAACTGTTTCACATTAATTTTTTTGTCATGTCGCAGGTATTCTTGCTTAGAAAACATCTTCTACCTATTTCATTTTCGAAAATAGATTTAAGTTTATCTGCAGAAATAGTACTAAGCTTCGGTGCCTCCGTTTAGGGACATTGCCGCAGGGATGTATTCGATGCGGTGTGTAATTTTATTCAAGCTATAAAGCGCATCCCATTTTAATCTCGAGTATAATGAATATTGGTACAGTATTTAAAAATGTGTTGAAATGTAACAGTCTACATTGAAATCAATTCGAAATTGTTCGGGTCAGAGGAATACAGCCGTCTGGTCTGCTGAAAAGTGCACAATTTTTTATATGCGTTAGGTGTCGTTTTCTTCTTTTTTCCTCAATCTTTTTCTTTAATTTTGGTATTATTATTGCTAGTAGTAATACACATTCTTGAAATTATCAGATAGAAGTGACGATACGCAGTCTTGGCCAATCTTCCAGAGGGGGTAAGTGCCCTAGTTTTGAGGAAACAAACAAACAAACAAACAAACAAACAAACAAACAAACAAACAAACAAACAAACAGGCTCTGAATTACAAAAAAATTCGTCGAACACCTTCTCAAGTAGGCGATAATTTAACATTTTAATAATAATATCTTGGGTTTAACGTCCCAAACTTAACATTTTAATACACCGAAAGAGGTGGTAGCGAAAAAAAAATCTGCGTGATTACCTTCTCGCAAAAATCTCCCTGAGGAAGCTTATACTAATGAAAACGTTGCCTAAAAGAATAGGACATTGAGCGAGTGGGTAAATATTCATCATCAGAGGGGGTAAGGTGTGCAGGTGCAAGACACAGTCCGGACCTGCACGTCTTACCGTCTTCATGTCTGTTAAAGCATCCCTGAATACACCTCATGGTTTCGTTTAGCTTACAGAAAGAGGCTGCTATTAGAATAGGAAAACGGGAAACAGCTTTATGTTATTGAATTTCATTCTGTAGCCCGAGGGCAAGTATACATAATGGGGAAGTCGTAGGTTAAAAAGTATTTTCACTTATTTCTGCCTTCGTGGTGAAGCCAAACTTCAATAAACTCTCAAAAATAGGCTTTGGGCTTCTGGTATATGATAGGGTTGATCTTTGAAGAGGAAAGAAATAACTACAGCTGAGCAAATAGAGTAAACATTAGCGACGTTACGATGAGCTGTTTGGAATACTTCAATGCTCAATCACTAAGCGCCCTTACGCCTTCTCGTGATAATAATGGTGTCTTTTTCATTACCACATAGTAGTTTACTACTGCGGGTATTTCATTTTAAGTGTATTTCAAAAGCTCCCTTAAGGACCCTCTGAAATTTTGGTACCCATTTGTTTTTCCTTTAAAAATTTTAAGATGGTTCGTATTTACACAATTAGATTTAAATGTATTGGAGTGGCCTGCAGCTCTGCCTCCAAATGCGAGATTTTCCGTTTAAGCAAACACTGCCCATTCATGCCTCGGCTAGCGTCCTCGAGCGGCGTACCTCCTCGGCGTTCTCTTGACTGCAGGAGGTTAGGGACCGCGCGTTCTCTACGTCACGAGCGCGGCATAAAATTTGCTTTCATTGTTTTACTTTATTTTGCGTTTTCACCTAGACCTACGCACACAAGTCCACCTGCATTGTGTTAAAATATATCGTGTGATCGCTTTTGGTACAGTGGACTTCGCTCTGGTAGTGCACCCATCTCCTTAGATGGCAGTCGACGTTCGCGCTGTCGACTGCCATCTACGAAAACAACACTTCTCTCTTAGAAAGCGCGTATCTATATAACACCAGCCAAGCCTTGAACTTTCCAGGAAGGACGAAATCAGGCGAAGTCGGAGGCGTATGCCCTCTGAGTACGCCAATTTTTCCCGGTATCTCTCTGTGATGTGTGTCGCCTCTGCAGAATCTGCTGGCGTAGTGAGATTGCACAAGAAAATTTTTATCGTCCTAGATATAAGAAAATGACCTTTCAACCTCGCACTATATTTGGATGCTGTTCTGAATTCAGTAGCTCCAACTTTTCTTCAATACTACTTTCGTAAAATACTAATTAGATTATCTCAAATACTTTTTTGAAGCACATTTTACAAGTCTGTCTTGGCCTTTCGGTTAGGGCCAAAGTAATGCTGCGAGAACTTGGAGGACCCACAGATTTCTACTTTAAGAGTGAAAAGCAATAGACCCACGACTCACAGGCATATATTAAATGTCACGGAACATCCGCGCTATCACCAGCGCCATGAATTAAAGAACAGCGTACCCAACCACAGGCGGGCTGGCACTCTCTGCAGCAGTGAATCACCTACGCCGGTGGTCGTATCTGGAGCCCATGTTGAGTTCGGTTCTATCTCTGACCCTGACTTCTTTATTATTTGCATCCACTGCGATTTATGGGATGCGCCGATTTACGGGAAACGTCGATTTGTGGCGCTAGCTGCTAGAGACAAAAGGCTGTAGATGAAAGGCAGACCACTCGCGACCGCGAAAAAGGTTTGAAACGGAAGGCGGAAAATAGTCGGCAAATAAAAAAAGAACTTACAAAGAGTAGTAATGGTTCGAGTAAATGGTTTAATATGATAGATAACATAACGAGGATTAACTTGAGCGAAAGTAAACTTTAGTTCGCTTAGAGGACAGCTATCTAAACCAACATAAAACGGCCACTTAGAAGCCAAAAGCACGGAAAAGTGCTTGTAGGTTATAACGGTACTTCCTTGCGCCAGTTGGTATCTATTCATTGTTACGTAATTGCGCACTGCTTAGAAGACGATGACTGAACCACATGAACACAGCCTTCGTCTTCTAAGCGGTGCAAATAACGTAACTATGTTTATTGGTCTGCCGTAAGAGAACATGGAAAATTACTTTTGATGACCAGAACCTAGAGTGCCTATAGCTTCCCTGGAAATAGAGCTATGGAGCCGGGGTTTGAGGTGCACGTGCATGCACAACCCTAGGCAACAGTAGTGTAGAGTACATTTCGTTTCAGTTGAGGGTAAAGGAAGTAGGGACTTGACGCGCTGCACCGGCACTTAGCGTGCGCCGTCCTTCCGTTATTGTGGCGGTACACGCTGCCGCAGGTGTGCCTGCGTACACTCCGCGGCGTTTACGCCGCGCGTGCGTCAGGCGCGCGGTGTGCGCTCTCTCTGTGCTCTCGCGATGGCGCTTGCATAATGCCCTCCTCTCCTTCCTCCGCTGCTCTCCAGTCACTCGGCGTTCTCTTGTGCCGGCGCATTCGGATGCGTTAGCAATCACCTAGCAAGATCCCGTAGGAGTAAGACGCTTGCACGCTCTTGCGCTCGCTCCGTTCGCGTACAATCGAGATGGATGCTGCCCAGCAACTAGGTTCTAGCGGACATTGCGCGTTTGCACATTTCATAAGTTTACATAATGGGTCCTCAATGTTTACTTTTACTGCAGTGTACTAGGAGCGTTTTAGTACATTCTACGTGAAACTTAACATTCTACACAAAGTTGCCATCACATGAAGTTATCCCAGCAAGCGCCATTACGTCGCTAAAATGTATATAAGCACACCTCCAGTATTTTAGCTCACAGCCAACGGGCACCGTACAGTCGAATTGTCCAGTGTGACTGCAGCGCCAGAGCGCAAAGCCTAGCTGATAAAAAAAGAAATAATGAGACGGGGTCGGTTAAAATGGAACTCGATGTACGCGTCGCCCTTCCTGCATGAGTGGGCGCATTGTGGCCGGACTACACGTGGGACGCGTACGGGCGGCTATTTTCTGCGTGCCCCTAGCGGCCAATGTCAGCAATCTTGGGACAGGCCAGTGCCAGCAACGCAGCCCCCTCTGGTCAGTGGATGGTACCTATGCCGCCGAAGCTGACACCAACGCCGTCGCCGCACTCGCTGCTGGCTTTTTAAGAGCCTCGTGTTAAAACATCACAGAAGTCGTGACAAAATGCCGTAAAGCCGCATGTTTTCAGGAAGTGCCCTCTGGATACTTCTATCTGAAACAGGTTTTAACGAAGACTATCTGTTGATAAACAATATTCTAAAAGTGGTGTCCACAGATTTACAAATTTTTCAATTAAATTCCACACTTACCAGGCGCCATTGCTATGCTATATATGTCACCCATGCCTTGCCCGGCTGCTCCAGCTAAACAAAAAAGTGAAATTGATAAATTTCGTAAATCAATTAGTGATATAATTGTAATATGGAAACTGTGAGTAACTAAGCGCAATCCTCAATAAAGTGTTGATGTCTCCCAATTACTGATGTCGTCAAAGAACCGTTAGAAAATTCTGTAGAAGGACTTGCACAGTTACATACGATGAGTATCCATTAATATTAGTGTAAACTAGTAACGTTCTTACGTATCAAATACTTGAACCTGTGATTACCTGTTGTGTAGCTATGGTGTACAGCTCTCTGAAACACAGCTACATGAGTTGAGAAATTGAATGTCACAGCTGACGTAGAATCAACGGAGAGAAAATTAAAGCTTTGTGGGAACAACGTACACTGGTTGTCTTGAGAGAGCGCCACGTGCTGCGCAGTGGTGGTGCGCGTGGCCCGCCTGCACGCTTTAAAAGGGGCAGCCTGCGTGCTGCCCAGGAGAAGAAGTGCCTTGGCCGCGAAGGATAGACACTGCCACCTACGCTGGCTGATTGCTGTTGCCTGAGACCATGGTCCCCGCGTCCCTGGACCGACGTTTTCGTACAGGCCGTAGTTTTAAATGAACTATTGTTGTTGCTTGTGATTTCAAGCCTCCGTCCTCTTTGCTTTAACTATATCGACAGGACGCAGCAAGCCCACATACCCACATAATGGTAATTAAATACCCACATAATGGTAATTAGCGCAAACACTAGACAACAGACAAAGGAGAGGACGTAGACGCAGCGCATAAACTTGAATGAACATTGAAACATGAAAATGAGCCCGATGTACTAAAAATATCTCAACAACGTTGCTTGTTGGGCGAGTTGGAACAAGTCAGTCATAATGGTAATTAGCGCAAACACTAGCTAACAGACAAATGAGAGGACGTAGACGCAGCGCATAAACTTACCAGGCCAGTCGACAACGACAACACTGGCGTTTAAAGGGTACCTCATGGTTCGACGTAACGCCAGCCCATACATTAGAGTTCATACGTCAGTATTAATGAAACTACGTACACTTTATGGTGCAATCCTGGGCATATCATAATTAAGTAAAAACATTGAGCGCAAATAAACGATGCAGGGCCAAGAAAGGTACACACACATACACCGCGGGGTATCTTTCTTGGTCCTGCGTCGTTTATTGGTGCTCAAAGTTTTTACTTAATCATGAGATACCAACTAGCCCATTCAGCTTTATTGGAATATCATCAGTAACATTCGTGCATGCGCTCCTCTGGGGTCGAGAAATGCTTCAATACAGCTGGCTGAATCATAGGAATACAAATACAATGTTTATTTGACTGCTATAAAAGCGGAGCCAACACCGGAACCACCGACGTTAATCTGATAGAGGCCTGTACCGTAGGAGTACATATGTAGTGTTTATTGCTTTCTTGCAAAATTAGATAGCCAGCACCACAACCACAATCGACGTTGCACCGACATTACGCCTGCAAAGGCTGTTTTTCCAAACATGCTTATAGACCTGGCGTGGCCCTGTGGTAGAAAACCTGATTGCCACGCAGAATGCTTTGGTTCGATTCCAGCTGGGATTGTAATTTTTATTTTTTCCATTCGTCGGGTAAACGCTGCCGATGTCAGTTTTTCTTAACGCTCTCGCATTTAAATTACCAATGTTTGGTCTCGTCGTTCCAGAGTAGATATAAACTGTCAATCACCTGTAGCGCATACCCGTACACCGCGGCCCGTGGTGAACGGGTATGTGCCACACGTGTCTGAAAGAAAGGGTCTGGCGACGTACGAGACAGGATTTTCACGTTATACATGTTGTTGGAACTTCGCCTTCATCAGCCTAGCAGACGCCGTTAATCATCATCGTGATTGCTCTTCACGAGCTGCCGCTCGCTCGAGGGCACCAAGCCATCTTTTTTTTCTTCATGTTCCATTAAAGTGTTCGTTCGGACGTGCCGTCTGTTCTTCTAAACGACAGTCTGGTAGTCGGCGGACCTTGAGGTCCACCACATGGTGCCGAAACCCAGCGGGATCTTCCGAACGACGCCTCATCGATTCAAGGTGTCGCGTGGCGACCCCTGAGCCTTTGGCGAAGAGTTCCCGGCTGCCGACTGACCCACGGAACGGCTACTCCGACGACGCAAGTGCTTGCGCTTGCAACTGGATGGCATCGTCCAAGAAGCGGAAGGCCTCCTACGAGAACCAGAGCTGTCATCATCACAGGTCAGCGTTTCAATTGACCGAATCAACGCGATCTACGCACAGATAACGAAGATCGATGAAAGCCTAATAGACGAGACGCCTGATGAGCTGATCGAGGCAGAGATCACAGACGCGAGCAAATATGGCGACAAGATTGTCACATTGACGGCAAAGCTTCGCTTTGCGATTCTGAACAACCAGTCGTCTCAAGCCTCGCGCCCGACGACGAGCCAAGCCTTGACGACGACGAGCCAAGCTTCCGTCAGTTTCAGGTCGAGACTGCCGCAACTAGAACTGCAGAAATTCGACGGCAACGGACAAAAATGGCATCGATTTTGGATGCAGTTCTCGACGGCAGTGCACAACAACGACGGCCTTAGCGCTGCCGAGAAATTCAACTATTTGAGTACGCTTGTCACTGGAACTGCCGCTGCAGCCATTTCCGGACTCCAGGCAACGGGGGAGTGCTATGAAGACGCGATAGATATCCTCAAGAAACGCTTCGGGGACGAGAGGATTATCGTTCAGGAACATCTTCGAAGCCTCTTAGATCTCAGGCCAGTCTTGTCGTCTTCTAGCACCACCGAACTTCGAGACCTCTACGACGAAGTGCAAGTACATGTCAGGAGTCTCAAAGCGCTTGGAACAAGCCCCAATACATACTGCTCCATGCTACGGGAGATTCTCTTGCGAGTCATACCATCCGACTTGGTGCTCAAGTATCATGAACTTCACAAGCCGACGACAACTGCGGTATCAACGATGCAAGCGCAAAGGGACCCACAGGACAGGACGACAGAAATCGAGAAAGAGCTGCAAGATCTTCTGGAGTACCTCCAACATCAGCTTCATTGCAGAGAAACTCTGGCGGCGTGTGCGTCCCCAAGACCTGAAATCCCTCAACCAACTGGAGAGATGCCGCGACGAGTAAGGCATCGTACTATGTCGTCAGCAGCGTCTCTGCAAAGTGTGCTGGGGAAGCCTGATCCATGTCTATTTTGTAAGTCGACGAAGCGTCGTGCCGAAGTCTGCGACGACGAAACGAATTTGGCGGTCAAGAAGCAGATTCTCGCCAAGGCCGGGCGATGCTTTCGTTGTCTCAAGCAAGGTCACATGGCAAGAGACTGCAGGGGACGACAAAAATGCGACAGATGCTCTCGACGACATGCAACATCCATGTGTGACCCGGACTTCCGGAAGAAGGCAAACGAGGCTTCTGCGACAGCAGTCAATCTCCTCTCGGAACAAGCGAGCCCTGTTATATTATTACAGTCCTTGACAGCCAAGATAGCAGGCACGATGTCTTCAAGGTACTACAGGGTACTCTTCGATGGATGGAGTCAGCGGAGCTTCATCACCATCGAAGCATCTCGCCAACTTGGCTGCCAGCTGTTGCAAGAAGAAACGGTGACAGTTGGAGTTTTCGGAGGTCACAAGACGCAGAAAACAATGAGAAGAGTCCGTGTCAGCATTTTCGAAGAAGCCAAGAAGGAACCGATTATAATCGATGCTTTAGAAGTAGAGGACATCTGTAGCGAGCACATTCCAATTCCAAGCGAAGAAGTCACAAGGAAGATGGAACAAACTGGATTGGACACGCGAGCCCTTCGTCTAAAAGGAGAAAACGAAAACTCCATTTCCTTGCTCGTTGGGTCCGACTACTACTGGCGTTTTGTGACCGGTGATGTGAGAAGTGTGTGCAACAGATGGAAAGATCTAAAGGCTGTGCACACTAAACTAGGATGGACTGTGCAAGGTCCACTACCTATCTCAGGAAAAATGATTCACTGCTCAACCGCCGTAGTACTTCGAACCTGCATTGAAAAAGACACGGTTTCGGATGCCCTCACGCAATTTTGGAATCTGGAAAGTATCGGCGTCAAAGATGAAGAAACATCTCAGACAGCGAACAGACACTACAAGAATTCGAACGAAATATAACTACAAAGGACGGTCGTTATCAAGTTCGACTTCCGTGGAAGAAAACTGTAGAACTTGAAGACAATTTCTCTGTGGCCACTAAACGCCTTGGAAATTTGATGCGCAAGCTCATGAAGGACCACAGCCTTCTGGAAAAATATGACAAGACCATACGTGTATATCTGGAAGAAGGTTTAGCAGAACGAGTTTCCAGTTCAAGTTACACACGTGATCACCGACCGTACTACATGCCGCATCGAGCCGTGATCAAGGAAGACCGGATTACAACAAAGATTCGCATCGTTTTTGACGCGTCCTCCCATGAACGCGGAGCGAAATCACTGAACGACAACTTGGAATCCGGTCCGAACCTAAACCCCGACGTAGCCACACTCCTCTTGCGTTTCCGGAGATACAAGGTGGCTATGACAGCAGATGTGGAAAAGGCGTTCCTTCAGATTGGTCTACATGAAGAGGACAGAGATTCCCTCCGATTCCTCTGGTTCGCCAATTCTCCCGAGGCAAATCAACCATTACCAGAAGAAGAAATCTGGAGAATGACCAGAGTGCCGTTTGGAGCAACTTCAAGCCCTTTTCTTCTGATGGCCACCCTGCAACACCATTTCCGGTGCGCCGAAACCCGCTACAAATCGACGGCTCTCCTGCTTCAGAAATCCATGTACATGGATGGCCTTCTGATAGGAGCCGACACAACACAAGATGCTTTTAGGATGCATGAAGAAATAGTGAAAATATTCAAGGATGCATCTATGAACATCAGGAAGTGGAAAAGCAATGACCCTGCAGTGACTGCCTGTTTTCAAGATTCCATCGTAACACAAGACCAACCCCTTTGTACGCCGCCAGGAATGCTGAAAGTTCTTGGGATGTCTTGGAACACGGAGAATGACAGCTTCTGTTTCCATCCTATGAGCATCTTGCACTTTATTTCGCAGCATGAAGTGACCAAGCGTTTTGCTCTACAAGCTCTGGCAAGGTTTTATGACCCGTTAGGTCTCATGTCTCCCTTTCTTGTGAGAGCGAAGATATTTCTGCAAGACCTTTGGAAAGCTAATCTAGAGTGGGATGAACCGTTACCATCCCATTTGGCGGGCGCATGGTTAAAATGGAGTCAAGAAGTAACGCATCTCCAAGACATCCACGTTCCTAGGTTTCTGGGAGCCGGAATGCGAAGGCCGATTTTTGAGACGTACCTACACATTTTTGCCGACGCTAGCGAATCGGCATACGGAGCAGTAGCGTACGCTTCCATGTTTGATTCGAAGGGCGAAGCTTGTAGTGCAATCCTGTTTGCGAAGACGAGGGTTGCGCCAATCAAAACAATAACCCTGGCTCGACTTGAGTTGATGTCTGCTCTGCTGGCAGCACGCATTTACCGTTACCTTTCAAGCAACTCTGACCTACATTTCAAGAAGGTAACAATTTGGTCCGACTCACAAATTACGCTCTGCTGGATTCGGAAGGAACCAACGACATGGAAGACATTCGTCAGAAATCGGGTGGCTGAAATCCAAAAACTTACAGATCTCTCGTTTTGGCGTTTCTGCCCAGGCAAGGAAAATCCCGCAGACTTATTGACAAGAGGTATATCAGCTGAGAAACTACATCAGACAGAACTGTGGTGGCATGGACCAAAATGGATGACCGATCCCTCAAGATGGCCAGAAGACTCTTGTCAAGACATGCGAGGAGAAGTACCAGAATGTGCTTCCACAACTATGACTCATGCTGTCAGCGCGAAACCTCCATTAGAACGACTAATTGACACGGAGCGGTTCAGCTCCCGCGTCAAACTTCTGCGAGTCACAGCGTGGGTGTTGAGATACACGAAGAAGCTTAAAAGAGTGCCCATATCATCACAGGAGCTTCTGACAGAAGAACTACAAGAAGCTGAATTGTATCTGATACGGGCCGAGCAAAAGATACACTTTGGCGATGAAATGACGCACCTTTCGGAAAACAAGCCTGTTAAATCGCTAAGCCAAGTTAGACATCTACGGCTTCTATTGGACAATGGTGGACTGATTCGTGTACAAGGTCGTGCTCTCAGCCAGAGCGAGAACTACGGAGCTCAGAATCTGATCCTTTTACCAAGAGACAGTTATTTCACAACGCTGACTATCCGAGAAGCCCATACGAAGGTTCTTCATTGTGGCGTGCGAGATACGCTTATACAGATTCGTGAACGATTTTGGGTTCCACAGGCCAGACAACTAGTCAAGAAAGTCATACGCCAATGCCTGGTGTGTCAGCGAATGCAAGCAAAGCCAGTTCAGCAAGAAACACCTTCTTTACCAAGTGACAGATGTACGAAGGCCGAACCTTTTCTCGTAACAGGAATTGACTTTGCTGGACCAATATACGTCAGAGGAAGTGAACATCAGAGTGCTTATATTGCACTATTCACTTGTGCTGTCACGCGGGCGATCCACTTAGAGTTGGTCGAAGACATGACTACGGAAAACTTTCTCTGTGCCTTCAGAAGATTTATTTCGAGAAGAGGAATTTGTAGAACCATATACAGCGACAATGCCCGAACCTTTATGAAAACATCAAAGGTGCTTCAGAAATTGTGGATGGCTGTTCGACACCCGGATGTAATCTCGTTTTTCGCGGCATCAGAAATTCATTGGAAGTTCCTGTGCCCAAGTGCTCCCTGGTGGGGAGGCTTCTACGAGAGATTAGTACGCTCTGTGAAGAACTGCTTGAGAAAAATGCTTGGACGGAGACTTGTAGGTTTCACAGAGCTCAGCACGCTTTTAACAGAAGTAGAGGCAGTGCTGAATTCCCGTCCTTTGACATTTGTTTACAATGCTGTTGATGTGCCCTACCCACTTTGCCCAGCAAGTTTTCTAGTGGGGCGAAGAATTACATCTCTGCCCCCTTATGAAATACCGAAAGATGCTAAAAGCGAAGACCAGCTGAACAGCCTCTTTCAGAAGCGAGAAGAAAGCTTACAAACCTTTTGGAAACGTTGGCAGAAGGAATATTTGGTCGAACTAAGAAACTTCGCCGTCAACAAAGCCAAACGCACTGACTTGCTGAAGGAAGGAAACTTAGTTCTTATCGGCGACAAACAACGCCCTCGGCAAGTTTGGGTGATGGCAAGGATAAGACGACTACATAACGGACGCGATGGAAAAGTTCGCTCCTGTTCTCTCCAGTTGCCGGGCGGAGCAGAAATCAACCGCCCTGTTCAAATGCTCTACCCACTGGAAGTCGAGTGACGCCAACTGTTGGGCGCGGGAAGATGTTGGAACTTCGTCTTCATCAGCCTAGCAGACGCCGTTAATCATCATCGTGATTGCTCTTCACGAGCTGCCGCTCGCTCGAGGGCACCAAGCCATCTTTTTTTTCTTCATGTTCCATTAAAGTGTTCGTTCGGACGTGCCGTCTGTTCTTCTAAACGACAGTCTGGTAGTCGGCGGACCTTGAGGTCCACCACACATGTCATGGCCACACAGTCATATTCGTTAAATCGTCTTACACTCCCATGCCAATTTTGGTCTTCACCAAGTTAAGGAGGCGATCATGAGAGCACCCAGACGTAGGCGGCTACATAGATAATAGATCTATAGAAACGCTCAAAGTGCTAAAGGTTCGCTAAGAAATGCTTCGTATTTAAAATGGTACACAAAAAGAGGACATATCAGTCTGTCAAGCAGTGCCTGTGGCACGTGTCAGGAGTTATGCATGCGGTAACGTGGTTGCCTTCACAAAGTTGATTGCTTTTGAGAGAGGACGATCGAGGGAGTGTCAACGCACCCTCCGCTGATGTGCATATGGATCGCTTCGGCCGGACGAGCAGTCTTTCTAGAGCCTGTTGTAGACTGTCTTGGGGCAACTAATGCAACTACACATGAAAAGTGCCGACTACGTCATACCTAATCGTAATGTTTATGAAGTAGGGAAGCACCTACTACGGCATTATTCGTAATTCTGCGGTCTAGCGGGGTATCCGCTACACTTCTGTGAAGCGTTATGGGCACTTTGTCGTGTGACTGGTGACGATGAAGAATTATGACTGAACTCTTCGTAATCGGTTGGAAGCATTGAACGACCCACTCGTTGCGCAATTCGCATTGTGGTACGCCTGGTTTTAGATGCGAAACAGCTTATGAGCGAGGCCTGTCCCCCCGGCATGACCATTGTCCCGCGTGCCACTAGATATATCGAAGAAAGAAGAGAACGAAGTTTTCGCACGAGCAGAGAGCTCGCGCATGGTGTGCAGAAAGGAATGTTTGCCTGACATATGGACGTGCGATAGAGCGCTCGCTCCTCTTCGGCGCGTGCTCGAGTATAAATCATGCAAGGTACCCTTAGATGCGAAGCAGCTTATGAACGAGGCCTGTCTCCCCGGCGTCGCGCCGACGTAGGCAGTGCCACAGCCGATCCGAAGCGGTGGGCTCGCGAAGCCGAAGCGAAACGGGCGCCTTGACATCGCATTCTCAAACTTCAAGCTGCAACCATTGCAACAAGAGCCATTAACTTTATACTCTACGAACCACAAGGCCGTTATACTCAAGGGAAAACGTTCCCCTGAGCTTAAAGCCATATATGACGAGTAACAACAGCAGGGGAATCTCGAATAGAAGGACCATGAACAGTGATGAAGAAAATAAAACATTTACAGAAATCTGAGTCGGACTCATGCTTGCTTCGCATGCTACTCAGGGTTCCCTTACGGAGAGATGGCGGGATTTTTTTTATTTTACTCTTCCACCGCGCTATATCACGTACGTTAACACGATTCTTTGCCGGTCAATGACGCCTGTATAGGGTGTTTTTGCGAAGGGGCTTCAAGCACAGGCGTGGCTCTGTGGTAGAATAATCGATTGCCGCCCAGAGGGCCCATGCGGCACTAGATTAGGACCCTAGAGGGTTGAAATCTCATCCGATCCTAGAATTTTTTTTCTGATTCTATTTTTTTCTTAATGCACGCGGTAGCGGTTACGGACACCAGCGACGGCGACAGCGGCGGACAACTACGGCGCCAAAATTGGCTGTTGTGATCTGATAACAGCTTTCGCTGTCAAAATTTCTAGGATCGAAGCAACGTGTCTTTCATTACTCAGGCTATAGCAAGAAACAAACTGTACGTTTTGTGCATAAAATAGAAACAAAAATTTACTGCCGCATTTTGAGAAATAGTTCCAAATATATTTTTACACTTTATGATTCAAAATTTCCGTAAACGTTACGCGTGTCGTCGTCCACGATATCTTGAGCTAATACATTACTGGCGTCATTTCATTTTTTTTCAAAGGTGCACGTCGACATTGCAGCTGCCTATTTAATGATTCTAAATTGACCATTCACAAATATTTGCAGTTTTTATTTATTGTCCAGACGACCGACACAATAAAGCAACATTCGTAAAAATTTTGAGTTACTTTCCGAAAAAAAAAATGCAGTTAAGTTTTTTTATAGATGCACTGCTTCTAAGCGTGGTTAATGGAATAGTAACGCAGTGAAATTGTCAAATTACCTTAACACATATTTACTCTTGGGACGTTTATATATAGGTGGCGCTGAACCATCGTCAGCTAAACTTTGCCATTAGATATAAACACTCATCCAAGGCAGTTAGTACTCGGCATTCGGCCATGTTCTACAAAGAAGATCTCGGAGATAATAAATTAGGTAATGCTTTTCAGAACACCTATTGAAACGCAGAAACGCCCAACTAAAAATACCCCCGTGTTTTCCTATTACTGTTTCCAAAAAGACTGCTATAAAAAGCGGTAGGCTGGCCAAGCATGCTCACCCACAACTGAACAAACGATGATGAAAGCTAACGCTTGCGGCTTCATGACTCTTCGCCTAGAAGAAGCGCCGTTCTTTGCAGCAGCCAGCTTTACAGCAGGTGTAATAACAGCAGGAGGCCTCAGCAGCAGCTGTTCTGCAGTACGGAATGCGGTTCGCGCAATAATGATGACGTGTAATCGCATACCCTCTAAGCGATACCTTCGGCAGAGGAAGGGGAACGCTTCGGTCTAGAGAACTACCCACTGCCGATCCTAAATCTCCGAACTCGGTAGAGCGAGAAAACCGCTGATTTTTTTGGACACATTCCTGCAGAGTTCTATTATCTGCGCTGCATGATATGGGCAGAGAATTTTACGGCTCTGACGAAGATATATTAGATAACTCAGTCGAAGATTAAGAGTATCGGATGTCTCGGCTTTTTATCAGTAATACATCGAGGTGTCGTCTCGTTCGTTCGGCTCACCTATTCTAGATTCAGTAGTGTAGCTGGACCGAGAAATTTGCCCCTTGAAAATGGTCGAGGACTTGTGTGCAAATGATTTGCTTACGTGTTCAGAACCAGAACACTGGTGAGATCTATGAGAATTCGAGACTAATATATTGCGACGCATAAACAAAGCTACAAAAGCGGAGAACCAGAGGCGCCGATATTGATCTACGTAACGACATTGAAAAAAAAATAGATTAGTTAAGCGTGGTACGACAATACACTAGACCTGACTTGGGAGCCTGCTAAGGCACACGAATCATTTTTGTGGACAAGCAGTATCGGAATGAGTCAAGAGGACATGGAATACGCTTACTTGCGCAGGCGTTAGCTTTGTTGTGTGCATCGTTTAGTCTGATTTGTGAAGCCGTTCTTGAATCAAGTGAAAGTGTCCACTGAATTTTGTTCTGCGCACGTACGTGTGTCACAGAGACTAAGATATTCAAACGTGCTTGTAGCTGCAGCCGTTGTAGCTGCTGTAGCTAAGTTGGTATAAGAACATCTGGCGCGTTATACGAAGGTCGCAGGTTCGGTCGCTGCCAGCGGCAAGTTGTCTTTTCGTCCACTTTACTTTGTTCACATCTGTATCACAATTATTACACTGCACTTAAACCAGTACAACTAACGTCTCCTATGCTTTCCTTTGCTTCATTATCTGCTGGTTTTCATTCAGGTTGTGTCAAACAAAGAACAGATTTCTCGAAAATTCTCCACCTTCATTATACCTTGTTGGTGACTTGAGTTGCGTTTGTTCTTTGATATCACTACCTGCGCCGTTATACTTTCGAACATATCTAGGCCGGGTGGGAAGAATGATGGCGGTATAACGAGCTCTTCATGGCGCAAGTTTTCTTTGTAGTTCAGCACTATTAGAACGAATGTTGTAAGTGATGCCCCTGCTATTGGTACCGCTGGGATTGAGGGCACAATTCATTTGTTGTATAGTTCACGATGCCCATTGGCCTGGTCAAACGGGACATAAAGACTTCCAAACTCTTCCCAATTTTCTAAGGATACACTTCCAATCCGCCGGCAAAAGAAAGTGCTTGGAGGCGCCCGGCGAAGTGGTTATATTGTGGAATGGTTAAGCCCACACACCGACCGTCTCATTCCCTACGCCGCAACTACCTTGCTCCAGACCGGCTTCGAGGAACCAGCACTCCAGATAGTTATACTCCTGTTTTCTGCTGGGAGCAAAAAAGGCCCATCATCCCTCCATGCCCCAGATTGGCTTCCACGTAAAACGGATCCAGAAGAAAAACTAGCCTCGCCTGTGTGTTAGTGTTGAGCGTCGAGGAAAGGAGCGTCTGCTGCGATGAAAGGAACGCTTGTGCGAGTAACATTAGAGATTTAAAGCTCTTCTTCATGCCTGCTGCAAGTGCAGTTGCGAAGTGCCCACTATGCCATAATTCGTCTATTTGCGAATCAGCGCAGTAACCATTGGGCGTCCGTAAGGCAACACGCGAACCTACGCAGCCGCTCACTTTGTAGACGCTTTTGCTGCTGATGATGATGAATAAATATGTCTGAGCGTCTCGTAGTGGGTGGGCCTTTAAACCTCTCACTCTTTGTGCGATTTACAAGTGTTGACGCCTGGTGCGATTCTACGCTTCTGCCACGCAACAATGTATACGTTAAGGACACTCCTCTAATTACATTACATTCTTCACGATTTTCTTCCAGAAGCAATTCCGAGCAGTAGCTTGGGTCTGTTGTAGAGCACCTGCTTGCGTTCGCTTTTACGTTCGCTTACGGTGTTGAAAGAAAATTACATAACTCCGCTGACATTACTGTTTCGCGTCGCGTGCAGGTGTACGGTGAACTACGAAACAGTGCATTTTCAGCTTGTGCAAATCGGGAATGTTCTTCTGTGGAGAAAACTGCATGGTATGAACGAAAACCTCCGGCGTACTTGAGAATGTATTGGCTTTTTCACGATGTAGCAGAAACGTTTGAGCGAAAAAACTCAGAGAGCGTTCACTGTGGAAAAGTTGAGGCCCGTGTACTTAGATTTAAGTGCACGTTAAAGAACCCCAGGTGGTCGAAATTTTCGGAGCCCTCCACAACGGCGTCTCTCATAATCATATCGTGGTTATGGGACGTTAAACCCCATATATTATTATTATATTATCGCTATGTGGAAATGGACGACTATTAAAGCTGCTTGTTTTGCTAAATTATATTTAAAAAAATTACACCATCTCCCACTGAAGGGAACCCTGAGGGGATGCGAAGCAGCATTGGGGGTGCACACCAAGTTTCCGTTACGTTCACTCTGCGTTGTGTTTGTGCGTTGCTTTCCGCTAGCGCTGAGTGAACCAGTTGCGCCGGCGTTGACGTTACAACTCATCTGAACGGGAGCGAAGCGAGAATGACATAAGCCGACCGAGCGCACGCGCTTACACACCTGAAATGGGGGAGGGAGAGGAGAGAGTGGGTTACATGCTGTAGTTGGCAGCGGCGCGGCTGCATCACGTGGGAGGAGAGGCTGCGCCGCGGCTGCAGCGTGGGTGAAGAGAGAAGGCGACCGAGCACCTGAGTAAAGGCGGAGAGTGGGAGAGAGAGCAGGCGCAGGCGCAGTGGAGCGCGGACGCCACCACCCCCGCGGATCCAGCCCCGAGCAAAAGCTGCTTCACATCTACAATTGCTCTCTTGACATAGCTATTTCTCTAGCAACGTCGTCACTTACCCCTTGATACCACACTGGCCATGGCCGTGGGTAAGTGATGTATGCAGTAAACGGAAGCTTTGGTGAGAGCTGCCTTTTCTCGGCGACAGTTATTTTTGCGAGGTGCTCCGCTACGGAGGAGCACACGTAGCAGCTGGTGGTGGCGAAGCGGGGCCCGCACACCGGTACTTGTTCGGGGCACTCCCATGACAAACACTGCCGGATCGTCGCCGCCACGCAGTCATGCTGCAGTTGTTCATGCAAACCGGAGGTGGTGGAAAGGTATCCGACGAACTAAAGAAGTCTACACAAGCCGCGCGGGTACCAAAACAGATTCCCGGTCAACTCCCTTTTAAATATTTACGGGGCTCTCGGAAAGTGCTCGTCTGGGTTCGGATTCGCGATACTGATGATCCTGAAGGCCTCTACGTTTGTGCTTACCGTCACTGATTCGTTCTTTCTCAGTCATTTTAGCACGGTTTCGTCGATTGGCAGTCTAGACGGGTTCATTCTTTACCGGTAAAGAGACCGTCGCTCGAAGTCGACAGGAAAGGGTTAACGCATCCACTGTTGCCTGCACGTGAGTGACACAACTCCCTCTGTCAACAAAAGGGTGTGCAGCTCATTTTCGCAGCGCAGGTTTCGCACAGCATTCAAGAAATGGCGTGACCACGAAACGCGGATAGTTTGCGTTTGCAAACATCTCGGACCCAATTTTTTTAACACGAAAGTGTTTTATGCCGGGGTCCACCGAGACTGCATTGACGTATTTCCGTCACGGAAACGACGTAGAAAAGTTTACACGATCAGATTGCGAAGAGAAAAAGTTCCGTCAACGGGCATCGAACCCACAACCGCTTGGCCTGCAACAACAGCTGCCGGGCACGCTATCCACTGCGCCACGGTCACGGACTCTAGAGGCTTTACAAACGCGCCTTCATCTACCACTCTCCCGGTCGGCGGGGTGGTGTTGCCCTCTGCGAGCGGTAAAGTAAAGCAATTCGTCATTACTGTGTCCTCCGCGATTAGCACCTGCAACGCGTTACACGTCCGTCCCATTCGGCGCGTTTTCAATAGTTCAATTTTGTCAATGCCTCAACACACCGCGAGGTGGCGATCTTAGCCCAAGCGTCGTAGAGGGCCTACATCACAGGCCGTTCATGTAGGCTCCCTAAAGCGTCGTAAAAGCGTCGGCCTCGCTCATAGCATCACGCTAATCGAAACCAAAAAATCACACCATCTCCCGCTAAAGGGGGCCTGAGGCGATGCGAAGCAGCGTTTCGGCATGTAGAGCCCACGTTTGAAAGGGGAAGTGGAGAAGGTGAGGGGTAATGGGAAAGGGGAATTGGGCAGTGGAGAGGGGGATGGGAGAGGGGGAGTGGAGCGGGAGAGGAGGTGTGTGGAGAGGGCTTGCACGGGCGCAGTAACGGTGGTTACGCCGCACACCACCACCACCACCGGATTGAACTCCGCTATAAGATGCTTCACATCTAAAATAGCTCTGCGACGCGCGCCTCCCTCACCTGGCTGTAACACCGCGTTCCCCTCTCACGCGCTTGCCCCAAGAAAAATCGCGGCTGGGCTACCGGGGCGGCGCGACGCGCTTTGCGTTTCCCTTTAGTCCGGCCGTGGTGTTGAATCGCATTTTAACTTGCCGCGGCATGGCGACGAAGTTCTGCGTTCAATATGCGACGCTCTTCAGGCTATCACACCTCGTTCTCTGATTACGCTTTCACCGTTAAATACTACAGCTACCACAAGGATTTGTTTAATCATTTAACGTGGACGTTAGTCGTCGGGATGGAGATGTACCACCAATCAATAAAGTGGGTGCATCCACGTTAAACGGTGCTATAGCTGCCAGACATCACTATACATTGTACAAACTCTTATATCAATGTACAGTAAACATTCAGTTACTTCTCTAAGGGCACGCTTTACTTTCGTGTTATTCCGATTCCTATGACGGGGTGATCAACCATCTTTTTTTTTTCTAGATCCTAGCCAAAGGAAGCTTCACCGTAAAATAGGATGCGACATCATCTATTCTTGCTTAGGAAATACAAAATGGGTGTGCAGGAGTGAGTGACAGGCAGAGGTAGCATTGTTCAATCGTGATGTCAGAAACGCCAGAACATGTTTTGTGTAAACGTCTGACCACTATTATCATTGATCTATCTCGGGCATTGTGCATAATAAGATAGCAACGACCAATTCATGCGCGATAAAGAATAATGCAGAACAGTTGTCAACTCATGAAACACAATGAGACATGGCAATGTCAGAGCGTATATTTTAAAATGATTGACTCTGCCTGAAGACCTGCAAAAAAAGTCACAGTTTTGGCGCAAGGGCGAAGCAATGAATGCGATGGCAAGAAAAATGTAATGCTATAAGAAGTGAGACTCGCCAATGGATACTCTCAGTTTGAACAGCGCTCCTGTTGCAAAGGCGGCCGAAGCAGCGAAGGAAACTAGCGTGCTTCAAGTGTCCAGCTGTGACACTTGATAGTTCGCGATCATCTTCTGTTTGTTCGTTTATCGGCGTCCCTTGAGCTCGAGTGACTTTCGTACGCTCTGTAACATCAACGTGGAGATCACGGTGAAAGCTCGAAACATCCCTCCTCCCCTCACCACGAGATAACCGCGCGAGCAGACCGTGGAAGGGCAAGGTTCTCCCTGCGCAAATATTAGAAGCGAGCGAGTTGGCGGACGACTTTTAAATGCTCCCGTTGCGCTCCTCACGCCATCTCGCTGATAATGAAGAAACGCTTATAAGCGCCTGCCATCTCTGAGTAGTACCAGCGGTAAAGGGTGTGTATATAAATATCGCCGTTAGCTACCTGAAGGATCTGCGCTTTGTGGCGTAGTGATTAGTGCCACGCGCTGTGGAGCGAGAGCTCGCTGGTTCGATTTCGCGCTTCGGAAGCATTTTTCTGAATTATTTTTCTTTGGGACTATATATATATATATATATACCTATACATATACGGTGCATGACGGCGGCGATGGCGACGGCAAAAGCCAGGTGAGACTGTCCATTTATTAGCTGTCGCAATAAAAGATGTCTTCTGAGTTTCTTGCAAGTTTGTCGACGTATGCCCTGTGGTAACGTTCTTCCTGGAAGGCAGCGTGTTTCGCCAAGGCGACTCACTCTAGTAGTGTCGTTTGGTCGCAATTCTTTCTGGGTGCTAACAAGAATAACATGGTGCATGTCAAGGTTGAGGACAAAGTTTAGCCATACTGTCCGCCGTGCTTTTACGAAATAGCATGGAAAAATGTTTCAGTCTAAGCTGCCTAATTCTGCGATTGCGGTTTTTGCAAAAGAAAGTGTGAGATGCAGCCTGGCAGTTATGCGCATGCATTTCTCAAACCACAACAAATTCATGCTGGATCTTTGTTTGTCGAATACATAAATGCTGCGTACCGATAATGTGGGGAATAGCGATTTGACCTTTCTTAGAGGCAACATTACGCAATTTTCTGATTAGTAGGAATGACCGCGTTTCGTGCCACTTAGGACTTGTAGATATTTGCACGTCTTTTCAGAGCTGCAGGCGACGTCGTAGGGCAGGAAGGCACTACCAGAGTTGTCAATACGCTGATGAATTTTCGCTAAGCTCGCTTTATAAAAAAGCGAACTTTGCCAGTTTGACAACGTCGTGGCAGAAGTTTAAAGTTGTACTCGCATAACTAGACTTAGCGCATGAAATCACCCGTGAGCCAACTTTGCAGGCATTAAACGTGGCTAGATTTATATGAATGTAGACAAAAGATTTTAATGATAACACTGGAGATGTCAGCCTCGCATAAATACTTAGCACTCGTGCTAAAGGTACGCACGAAAAGGAACAAAGAATCCGATCACAGAAACAAGTCCCCGTACTCCAGGCCAGTAACAAGAAACGTGCTGATGTAGTGCTTTACCCAATGTATAAATAGATGTTGCTTTCATACACCTGCGCAAAGTGTAAATGCACAATGAAAATATTGAATATAGACACCTTGCTTCATTATTTCGTTGCGTCAATTACTGAGAAACTCCTACAGGTAACGAGCGACAAGAGAAATAAAAAAAGAGAATAATGCATGTAAATGAAGGCAAAAGCGTACTTTACTGTCGCACATACAGTTCAGTTTCGTAGAAGGTCGAAAAAGCGTCAGCTTGCCTCCTTTCTTTTAGGTAGACCCAATTTATGCAGGGGACACAGCTTAAAAAAGCACTTCCCGAATGGGCTTTGATATCGAAAACGAATGCACATATGCAATGAACTTGTAGTTTATTTTTTTTGCTCGATGATATCGCGAGCCTGCGTGGGTAGATATGTATCATGGGATCTTCAAAAATAAGCCATTTCACTTTCTTTTGAGCAAACGCAACGTAAGCAAACATAACGAAAGTCCACTGGTTTGAGAGACTTGTTAAAAATTCACGAAAAAGATGTCTGTGCACCGCTTGTAAAACAAGGAATAGTGACAGGCGCAAGCGCAACCTAAACGAAGTTGAAAGTGTGTTCGTTGTCCCCGCTTTTTAGTTAATGCACAAATATCAATTACTAATTGGGAAACGTAGCAAAAACAACTGCTCTCTGACAAGGCCTGAACATGGAGAATGAATGCGCATATACTGTGCTCTGGTATTTCATTTTTCTTTGAGTCATCATATCGCTTAAGTGCGTTTGCATATCTGTACTATGGAATCATCAGAAGTAAGCAGCTTACATCTGGCGCTTATTTTACTATGCTTGATATGCAGTATTTCCATTTTGACACCAGTGCGCTTTTTAAAACAAAAACATCACCAAGATTTCGTTCGTTCCTCAAGCCAGCATAAGCCATCTCAGAACTTAGGCGAACCATCATCAACGGCGTGTGAGTCGCACCTCGACTTGATGCTACACGCGGTCAGGCTCAAGAAAAGCGGTCGGTGTTGTGAGCGCCGAAATGTAAACACAGAATAGGTTTGGATGGCCGTTGACGCTTATTATATAACGAAACGAGGGCGCGAATGAAACCGCTCACAAAAAAAGAGTAACACAAGACGATGTATTTTTATTATACTGGGCTTATTGCAGTCAGGCAGATTGTATATAGTCAGATACAACTTGAGAAGTCTGCGGATTTTTCTTTTCAAAGGAGGCACACAAGCCTACAATGATGGGCGCGTACTCGGAAGTGCTCTTGAGCAATTGTTTGTCAGCACGACACAGACGAGGACGCAAGGCTAAAAACATGCACAGACGGCTTTTCGGGCTCGTTTCTCTTGCGCTGAAAAAACTTGCTCAAGATTATGAACCAAATCACACCAGTCTTGCCAGACTGAGGTCATGAACCGGACAGCTGGTGACTCCGTCTTGAAAGAACATTTCCGAGTGCATGAGCGGAGCTATTTCCTTAGTCGCGGAAGCGATGGGCTAACGCGCTTCGGTAATCTGCGCAGTGCCTCTCCGGACATTGTAAGTTGTAACCGGCTATAGTCACCATGTATGTGCGCGGAGACTCGTTGGGAACGAATAACACTCGTACCACACTCTTACGGCAGGCGTTTTTATTCAGTTAGTTTGCTCTAGGGCACCAAAACGCGCTACAGCATATACCACAGACCCACTTCGGTAGGTCTCGCCACCTGCTGCGATGAAGAACCACACACCGTGGCACCAGCGAGCCGTTTGTTGTCCGGGGCATGTTCATAAGAGATGGCGCCGGTCAGATTCTTGTTCTGGCGTAAGGCAGAAAGGGCAACTCAATGTGGTCACACATCTTAACGCGGACAGGGAGAGTGGCCACCACGAAAGTACACCGTCTACTATGATTGTACGAGTTAAGGCGTTTTCGTGCGCTTTGTACACACAGACATGCACAACCAATTGGGCAACCTGATCGTCGGAGCGGTGTCGATGTAGCCCCATATCGTGTGGAATGACGGCGCAATAGGTGCACTCACGCGAACCTTCGGAGGGATGCCGCTTGGAAGGCAAAACACTTTCCTTGTTCAGACAGAGTAGAATGGACGTGGTATAGCGGTGCGTTCACTTGTATTTGCCGTTTTCTTTCAGCAAGAGGCACTGGACGCCACTGTATGTTCAATTTAATGCCCGACTGTGTGGGACAGAGTTCAGGGTCAATAGTGTGACAACCGGGCAGCGGTATCTGTTAAATGGCACATGCGGTAGGACCTACGTCGTACCTCAAAGGGCCACATAATTGATGTAAATTAAATTTTGTAAACGAAGAAAAACAGGAGTGAAATGAAATGCAGTGATGGTTCCCAGTTAAGAATAACCGGCATGTTACTGTAAACTAGGGAAGGAATAGAGAATTAGAAAGTTACAAGAGTAAAGAAAGTGTATGAGAGAGAGGTGGAGTACACGCACAACGTGACAGTCCGTCATCCAATGCGGTAATGCTGCATCTCTTTCCGTGTAGAGCTAACCCTGCTGCTGTCCTTATAAATTTAAGCAATTCTTTCGTCGCCTTCATCCTCTGTGATTTTTCAGGACGACATTCCAGGATGGTTGCTACAGACATCTTTCTGTGGTCAAGGCAAACTCCAGCGATTGGGATTGCTCGTCTCTGCAAAGTGTAACGAGATCAATTGCAGAAGATGTGCTGTAAGGTTTTCTGGATACCACAGTAGTCACAGAGGGGACTGTCCGTCATGGCTATACGAAAATAAACTGTTTTCCTGAAAGCCACACTTAACCATAACCGACAAAACAGAGTACCTGCCGTTGGCGCAGTCCAGTTGGCGTTCGAAAACGTAGCAAAGCGTATAGGGGCTGTTGCTGACAGTCTCGACTACTTGCTGTATTATGTCATCATTCCAAGCTTACCAGTAGCGTTAGCGCTTGAAAAAGGTATGGCTTCTTCTTTGTTGCCTTGAAGAGCCGATCGAGTAGCATTATCGGCATGTTCGTAGCCTTCCCGCCTCAGCGACTTGGCAACTATTTAAAGGTCGCGTGGTGTCCTTTTTTGGAATCAAGTATGAACTGCTCATCTACTTTCGAATACCGGTTATTCGTATGGTTCATTTCGCAGAGTTTACACCAAAAATTATGGGCTGCTTCAGAAGTGCTGAATATCGATCATCGCCGTGGGTATTCACGATTGAAGGCACGAAATGCAGGCTGCAATTTCCACTGCCGGCGATATTGTTGGTTGGCACGTCCAAAACTGGCGGTTGTACCACTCAGTGGGTCGGCCACTGCTCTGGACGACCACATGCGAGTCGTTGCACGATGATTCCAAATATGTACGCGGTCAGCATATCTATGGTGCCATAGATGCAGTGGTAGCTGTTTCAACGCAAGCGATGACAGCTCCGACTTTTCTGATTTCCAGTACAGTGAGGTGCACTGCACGGTGAACAAACGCAACAGAGGAATCGATGGTTTAGATGCCGGGCGGAAGCATGACAGAAGGTTGGCGGAGTAGCTAGAGATCGTTCATACAAGATATTTGTGGTTTCTCACCTGCGAAATCGTTTGCCTGTCGATAAAAATCGCATAGGGTGTCATTGGCGTGCGTGTGAACGCCTGTGACGTATATTTCCGGGGATATTTTTACGCTTTGCATGACGAGGTAGCTCGATACCTCCATCAATGAAGGCCTCAATCTCAATTTCATGAGTTTTCGTTTTTAACACGAAAGTGTTTTATGCCGGGGTCCACCAAGACTTCGGTGACGTATTTCCGTCACGGATATGACGTCGAAATAATGTGCACGATCAGATGGCAAAGGAAAAAGAGTTCCGTCAACGGGCATCGAACCCACGACCGCTCGGTCCACAACAACAGATGCCGGGCGCGCTATCCACTGCGCCACGGTCACTTTTTTTTCTTTATTGCCTCACACAAGCAATATCACACGCTGATCGTAAACAGTACAATGATACACTTTCAGCTGTTAGCTGACTACATGTTAAAACTTTGCGCCACGGCCGCACACTCTAGTGGCTTCACAAACGCGCCTTTTATACTACCACTCTCCCGGTCGGCGGGGTGGTGTTGCCCTATGGCAGCGGCAAAGTAAAGTAATTCATCATTACTGTGGCCTCCGCGGTTAGTACCCGCAACGCGTTACACGTTCGTCCCATTAGGCGCGTTTTCAAAAGAAGCGCAATTTTGTCACTGCCTTACCCCACAGCGAGGTGGCGAAGTTAATGCAAGCGTCGTAAAAGCGTCAGCCTCGCTCATAGCATCACGCTAATCAAACCAAAAAATAGCTCTGCGACGCTCGCCTGCCTCACCTGGCTGTAACACCGCGTTCCCCCCTACGCGCTTGCCCCGAGAAAAATTGCGGCCGGGCTACCGGGGCGGCACGACGCGCTTTGCGTTTCCCTCTAGTGCGGCCGTGGTGTTCAATCACATTTTACCATGTCGCAGGTTGGCGACCAAGTTCTGCGTCCAATATGCGACGCTCTTCTGGCTATCACAACTCGTTCTTTTATTACGTTTTCACCGTTAACTACTACAGCTACCACAAGGGTTTGTTTAATCGTTGAACATGGACGTTGGTCGTCGGCATGGAGATGTACCACCAAGCACCAAGTGGGTGCATCCACGTTAAACGGTGCTATAGCTGCCCGACATCAATATACATTGTGCAAACTGTCGTATTATTGTATAGTAAACATTCAGTTACTTCTATAAGGGCACGTTTTACTTTCGTGTTATTCGGATTCCTATGACGGAGGGATCAACCTTGCTTTTTAATTCTCCCACGTATTTCAGGCGTGTAAAAGCTGGGGTCCAGACAGATGTCTTCGGCGTATATAGACATCTGGACTGTACTTGATAGTTATTGGAAAACTTCAATGACAGCGAGCTTGAGTATGGTGGGGCTTAGTACACCGCTCAAAGCAGAGCAAAGCTCAGAAGCGAAACGCGAAGTTAGCATTTACTCAAGCGCGCTTTCTCCACACTGAGGCCCACCCTCACTATATTCGATGGGCGGGGAGCCTGCTACTTGAGATCGAACAACAGTTAGCATGCCATTGCCCAAAAGCGGATAAAATTCAAGAGTAGCGGGGTGCCGCCATGTGCCCAAACCGCACTCCACAGTGTGCTAACATTACACAGTGAGCCAGAATTGCGCACACGAATCACAGCGTGAGAGAGCGATCACGTTTCATCACGCGCGCTTACGTAGCTTCTTTCGCCTTGGCATTCCTCCATGTGTAGCATTCAGCGCGCTCGTCGGGACGAGAGAAGAGAGAAAGCGGTTAAAGCGTGCGACGAATCCCTTTAACTCCGGCCATTCTCAACAAAGGGTCGTGATCCCCCCCCCCCACCCCCCGCCACCCCCGACGCATGATCTTGCGAAATGCCTGCGGCAGACGTTTCTCCCGTGTCTCTTGTACTGTGAAGACTGTTGAAATATTACTTTCCTCAGCTTCAGACGCCGCACTCTCATACTATTGGGGGAGAGGAGTTAAGCCCCAACCACTGGCACGCGTATGCACGCGTATGCACGCGCCTAGGCGTCAAATGCGCCTCTCGGCGTCGGTCGCGGAGGGCTGTACGCGTCCATACGCCTCGAGGCGCGAGGGGTCAAGACGACCTTGATATTTTCGCCTACGTCACCACGCGTACGGCGCGCCAACCAATCAGAGGCCGGCATGGGCCGGCGGCGCCAACCAATCAGAGGCCGCGATACCTCTGAGTGCTATGCCTAATGGCCGCCGCTTCGAAGGCACCTCCGAGTGCAGGGCAAGCACGGAAACTACGGTCGCAAACGCTCCTGAGTGACCGCGTCGTCATCCAGTACGTCGACGACACGGCGAACGACCGCGAGTGCTACCAGTGGGGCGCGGTTTCGTACCTACTACTGCGGCATGTCGCTGCTCCTGTGGTCTGATCTGTGTGTACCTGCGCTCGGAACGGGTGTAAACATGCTTCGGAGGTTTGAAGTCCTCAGCGTGAGCCCTCGCCTACCGCGAAGTCAATTCAGAGCGGTCTTGAGTGCGATCGTCGACCGAGTGAAAACATCGTACCAACTACTGCAGCATGTCGCTGCTCCTGTGCTCTGATCTGTGTGTATCTGCGCTCGGAACGGGTGTATGCATGCTTCGGAGGTTTGAAGTCCTCAGCGTGAGCCCTCGCCTACCGCGAAGTCAATTCAGAGCGGTGTCGTCTGCATTCAGCGTAGGCCTCTACCGTCGAGTTCGTGTGAACCAGCTCATGTGAGGAAGTTTGGTTGAAGGAAATTGATGGTAGTTGTTCCCGTCGAAACATAGACACTATATATGACGCCAGAGACTTCGCGTGGCGCTTACGCAGGAGTTTTTAACTGCAGTGTGTTTGTTTTCAACATCGGCATTCGCCTCATTTTTGCCGAAAGCGAACATCGCTATTGCCAACGCATTTCGGTGATGTGACAACGTACATGAGGAGGATTTGCGGATTTACAACGCTGAAACATTGGTTGACTTCGGCGCAAATCGTTTGCGTGTGTTGCCAAGCTAACAACAAGCGTGCGCTTGTTGGTGGCAGTGTGACGTGTTTTCGTGCCGGGTACCAGCGACGCCGACACATTCAGCTGTCAGCGGTCTGATTTACATTCATGTATAAAATAGAAGCTCGAACGTGCGCGAGTGTGGTGATCGAAAAAGAAAGTTGCATGATTAAGTGCTGCTTGTGTTGCCTGCTATTTCACTTCGCAACTCTTGGTCTGCTTCTCTGCCGTGCAACTACACGTTAGCACATGCCCAGTTGCACATGCCTTGTTTTGCAGGTTGTCTATTCTGACACACATTCTCCCTAGTCTTTTCTGATACTCATAGATGGGAGAATGTGAACAGTGGCGCTTCTCCATCGTTTTACAGTTTACTTAAATGTAACACATGTTTTGTTTACAGCTGGACAGCTAATTTGCTAAAAAGCTTGTAAGTGACAAGCACCTCCATTCAAATCTGAGGTGCACAATGACACAATAGTAAGAAGAGAAGAGCATGACATCACACGTATGTGCAGAAGGAATGAAAGTGCAATATTACTGTGCTGCTCTTTGTTTAGAAGGAATTCAAACGGCGTCTCACTGGAACCTCAGACACTTGTGAGACCATTCGAAACTGCGCACATATTTATCTCTTCCTTCAGACTGAATCCAGCTGAAATAATTATTTGATGGTTTCAAATGCGAAATCCTTGGATGTATTGCAAGGACTATTTCATTTCTGTTCAGTTCTTTGTATATGCACTAACTTAGGCTATGCATGCACGTAAGCATAATTGAAATATGAAGACATTCATTCAGTTTAGCTATGTTAGACAACTTGCCAAAGACTTCTATACGGTGCTCTGGTGCAATCCTATGAGCGATATCTGTTGTATCATGAAGTTTCAGGCAGGATTTATTATGTTAGAGGGTATTTTGACTACTGACGACGTCCAAAGGCCTTCTACACAGTGCTTGGTTCCAATCTTATGACCGATATCTGTCGCATCATGATGTTTCAGGCACGATTTATTATATTAGAGGGGTATTTTGACTACTGACGACGTGCAAAGGCCTTCTACGCAGTGCTTGGTTCCAATCTTATGACCGATATCTGTCGCATCATGAAGTTTCAGGCACGATTTATTATATTAGAGGGGTATTTTGACTACTGACGACGTCCAAAGGCCTTCTACACTGTGCTTGGTTCCAATCTTATGACCGATATCTGTCACATCATGAAGTTTCGGGCACGCTTTATTATATTAGAGGGGTATTTTGACTACTGACGATGTCCAAAGGCCTTCTACACAGTGCCTGGTTCCAATCTTATGACCGATATCTGTCACATCATGAAGTTTCAGGCACGATTTATTATGTTAGAGGGGTATTTTGACTACTGACGACGTCCAAAGGCCTTCTACACAGTGCTTGGTTCCAATCTTATGACCGATATTTGTCGCATCATGAAGTGCCAGGTGTGGTTTGTTGCGCTAGAGGATATTTCGACTACACACAACGTGCAAAAGCCAGTGCTCGGTTCCAATCTTATGACCGATATCTGTCGCATCATGAAATGTCAGGTGTGGTTTGTTGCGTTAGAGGATATTTAGACTACAGACAACGTCCAAAAGCCTTCTACACAGTGCACAGCTGCAATCACAATCTTAACATAACCCATTTTTTTGTGCATACTAACATGTTCAAATACAGTTTTTCTGATATTTACGAACACTGGAATGATGTACCAGGTTCCGTTCGTGAAATGAATGTATCTGATTTTTGGAGGCGCTTGTATGATATTAGTGTTCTATTTCTCTCATTTTTTTACCCATTTGCACTCAACAGGTGGCGATATCTGCTTTTGTTTAAGCACTTATTGCGATATTCATGTATACCACTCCTGCAGTAGCCCTGCATTAGGCTGCAATATTTGAAAATAAATAAATAAATAAATATTATGACGGATATCTGCTGCACCATGAAGTGTTAGGTGTGGTTTGTTGTGTTAGCGGATATGTGGACCACCACGAACCTGCGAAAGCCTTCTAGACAGTGCTCAGCTGCAATCTTATGACCGATATCTGTCGCATCATGAAGTGTCAGGTGTGGTTTATCACTTCGATAAATGCTGTAAAATATTAAGTGTAAACATGTACTGGATGCACCAGCATATTCATGATAATTTTAATGAATTTTCTTGTGTAGGTATATGAAGCCTGGTGGTTTATAAACGTTGATGCTACTTCACTTTTTGCTTTTTAGAGCCTTTAGAAAGTTTTGTAGGTGTTAAAAGCTTCTGGAACAGGACGGGCCCTACGATATTTTCACCAAAAACGCTGCTCGCAAATTTGCTTTCTGAGCCATTCCTAGCAACGATTATGCAATCAATGTACAGACACCATCATATACCACTCATTTCATTTCACCGAAATTCAAAGAAAAGATCTCTTGCACATCCCACTACATGTACCAAATGCTGTAAAGTCAATTATAGGTCAATTATTCTTTGTTTTATAGACCTGAATGATTTCTTAATCAAAAGATCACGCGTGCAAGTAAACAATAAGCAGGTATCTGAGTATGTTTTGTGCACTGCCTGGAAGTGTATAAGGCGTGAGGATAGACTTTAATTATGAGCTCCATGCGTATTTTGTGGTGAACAGTGCATATTCATTTATGAGAAAACAAGAAAGTCAGGCCATACTTGCAGTGCTACAGTTTACCTGCATTTTGTTGCTAGACGGGACATAAGTAACTGTGAGTTTCCAGTGATGTTTGTTTCTTGTTTCCATGCTACTGAAAAAAAAATTGAGTTAGTATGTATGCTTGCACCAGGATTCGAACTTCTCAATGTTGGCCCATGTAATAAACTCTAACTCATATTAGGCAGCTAGAATATTAGTCACGGTGACACCCGTGGTACGCGGGAAAGCCGTCTTTTTGTTAATGTGAAAAGTATTAGTCGTTATGCGGCGAATTTTTAGGGCACCTCGTTTGGACTTTGCAGCAAACGTCTATTTCCTTTTTTTTTTCGTAACTAAAGTACGTGCCAAGAAACGACGTCAAGCCCACCGACGGTGCGGGCGACGCCGCTCCCGTCCGCTTCTTGGAGCAGAACCATTTTCATGAACAGGATGATTATATTCGTGTTGGGCACTAATAGCGTGGCCGTGAACAGGCGTCAACAAGGCGATCGCACAAGCGTTGGCGATCTCGCAAACATCGTTGGCTGTGTCCCGTGATGCAGACGTGAACTTAGCAGCGGCGCGCCTATGTCGATTACTTGTGCATACCGTGGTTGTTACTTTGTCATTGCAATGTTAATTACTTCTTAAATAGTCAAAACAGTGGTGGGTGAAGCACAATCAATATTTTAACGACAGTCTAATTCTCCTCGATTGATAACGCACTGTTCTAGGCTGTACATGGACAGTTTTAAACGAAAAGATCAAGCAACACTGTGCCTCTGCCAAAAGCGAGCGTCGGCGCGGTCGACGCTTGCCAGTGGTTGTGCGCCCTTTTCCTCCACGGGGTGCGCCGCGACGCATTTGACGCGTAGGCTATGGTGGCTAGCATACGTAGGCGCGTGGAACGCGTGCCGGCGCTTGCCAGTGGTTGGTACTTTACGGAGTCGCCCTCTATCGGACGCGTCTCGATTGCGTGCTAGGCAGGACACCGCCGGCGCGCTCCCCATAGGCACCGTGCAGTCGAGTTCTCACGTGTGACTGCAGCGCCAGAACGCACAGCCTAGCGGATAAAGAAAGCAACGTTGAGACGGCCCAGGGACAAAATCAAACGCGATGCGCGTCCCTCCGCCTCTACATGAGTGTGCAGACAGTAGCCGGGCCAGAAGGGGGGACGCGTGCGAGCGTCTGTTTTCTGCCTGCCCCTAGCGGCCAATATCAGCCAACTTGAGACGGCCCACAGCGAGCAACGCAGCTCCCTCTGGTCAGTGGACGGTGCCTATAAGTTTTGCTGTCGGCGCTCTGAAAAACACCTCGCGGAAGCCTTCCGGGACATATCTGTAACTACTTTCGAAATGAAATATGTTCTTTACTGTCAAAATAATAATTTTCGGAGAATTTTCAATTGTGAATTTCGACAAATTTTCAATAATTTTCAATTGTGTTCAAAATGAGAGAAAACCTCTCGATTTGAACAGGCCGCAGCGCAGGTGGAACTTGAAAGTCGTTTACAAAGCACGCGGCAGCGCTGCACAAGCACCCGACGCAGCCGCTGAGACCACGTGATCTTGCCAAGCACGTAACGCCGGCAGTGGCGCCGCCGTTTCCAGTGGTGGGCCTCGCGCCCAATACTGCGTAGGCGGCGCCATCAAGCGTGCGAGGAGCTCTGAGCCTCGAGTGGGAGCGGCATTTCCTTGCGAAATGACTTGTCTTCTGACAGCGAAAACATTGCTCTGTTTTGTACGCACTGTGAGGTCCTAGTTGGACAGACGTATATTCAGCCCGAAGACCCAGCAGCGAACAGGCACGGTGAACCCAAAATGATGATGACCCAACGCATTATGATAATGTTAATGTACAGATAAAGATGTGAATCATAATTGCCCGCTACACAATTATTTGCTTGATTATCATAGCTCCCGCAGCGTGCGCAAGCAGTCAGACGTTGCTTCTTAACTTTTGCGGGGGTTTGATACTGGCACAATTTTCTAGCTAAATTGCGCACCCCTGCCTCATTACCAGGCTTGGTCATGGCGCTAACTCCAGCGCAGAGGCTTCTGCAGCCGTGGCAATCGTAGCAGTTTCGGCCACTGTCAGCTTACATCTTTCGAGGAGCGTCTCCTGCACTGAGCGATTTCGGATGCCACAAACGATACGGTCAATTAGCATACTGTCAAGGCCGGTGCCGAATTTGCACTTGTATGCCAGCTTGCGGAGCTCAAGCACATAGTCCCGGACAGATTCGGTTGCAGTTCGGTCCCTAGTGGGAGCACCCACAAGTGCCGCAGCTGAGCGGCCCTGCTATTACTGGAGCCACCTCTGGCGCCGTTACGCCAACACAACGCCAACGCCAAGCGAGGGCTACGACGTGCTCTCTCTCTCTTGCTCGCATTCCACGATGTTCCAGCAAACACATATTCTTCGGTTCCTGACGCATCAGCCATCACGCCCAGTCCTCACAACTGGCACAGTCGACGTCCGAGCCTCTGTTCAGCCGCCCAGCCACGCATGTCTTTGCCAGAACATTTCCCGCTGTTCGTTCGCCTCCATGTGCGCGTCTTTGTGTGCTTGCTAGTGGACGCGCTGAACAAGGTTGTGCATTGTGCGTGACCGCCTTCGTACAGCTGGTTCTGCGGAATATCATGCCGGGAATTGTGCGGGAGCATCTCGGCCCAGTAGAAATGTCGCGCCTAGGCATCGACCTTATAAACGAAGGATTGGCACCACGACAGCTGGACACCACAGGTTCGAAAGACAACCTCATTCAGTGTCTGTTACCACCCAAATCAAGTTACGACTTCGGTAGTAGCGAATGCACACGGTAGTAGCGACTGCTGTGGCCCCTTTGACGCTAAACCCAGCCACTTTACAGTCTTGCCATGCTGTTCCAGTAGCTACCTCGCCCTGCAGCAAGGGTGATGACACTGCCCGATCTGTCATCTTCCATCCCGCAGTTTGATGGTTTGCACAGCCGCAGTGTCAACATATGGCTTGATGACGTGCGCCGAGTGCAGCAGTTTGCCTCGTGGGACGACACCAGCGCACGCCAGTCCACTTCTAGCAAGCTGAAGGGTACGGCGCGAAACTGGCATCGTGCATTCGGCAACCAGTACAGCACCTGGGCAACGTGGAGTGCGGCTCTTAAGGACACATTTTGTGCACAATTGTGCCTCATCGAGTAGCAAGAACAGGTGATCAAGGTGCCCCAGGCCCTATGCGAAAGCTTGCATCCACATGCGCTTGCCAAGTCGAAGATAATTGAGCGTTGCTCCGCTGACCTCTCTGAGGCTCAAAAAATAGACTACCTGTTACACGGTTTACGCGAACAACACATCCTCGCACCATAGAAGCCAATCGGCCACTCACTGTAGTTGATTTTATTGCCAACACTTCTAAGCCAAAGTAAGCCTGTCGCCATTTTTCGGTTCTGTAAAGCCACCGTCGCAACCAGTTCAAACCCCTAAGCCGGCAGAGCGTTAGCAGCCTCGCCCAGAACTACTGGCACCGCAGTCCTCCCGAGGTGCAACATCAAGAACGCGCATTTCAGCGCTGCCCGCAGACCAACAAGACGCTACTTATGCAGCTATTTCAGCAGAGTGTGGCGCTCCAGCTTTTAGTAGGGGCCAAGACCTGGCTCAAGCTGTCTGCTATCAATATGACGTCTTAGGGCATCTGGCAACCAAACGCCCTACACGCGCCAGCCGCTTTCCATCGTCAGTATTGTCACGTGGTAGCGACGCTGACGAAGACAGCAGTCGTCGTGTCCGAAATGAAACTTTATTTGGCCGATCTTGTGACCGTAAGACGGACACTCAACACACTGTACACTCGTAGCGGCGAACAGAGCGTCGGCCGTCGATAACCTGCTCAGCGCTAAGGCGCGCCGGCATTGATGCATGCGACATTGAACATTCCAGCCTTATTGCTGGTGGCCGCGTTAGTTCCACAAAAAAAACTCGGCTGTTCGCGTTTCCGCGCTCAAGTCTAAGAGATCATCCCAAAGTAATCTGGAACGTTTTCAGACATTCTGGCGCGGTTTGCACAAGGCAGTAGTAAAGCGTGTAAAGGGGCGTCAACATAAATCATAGAAAGAAATGAGCGCGTGTGGCATTATTGTCAGTGTCTTCAACCATGAGCAAGACACAACAGCCTACAGTATTGTACAGTGCACCCGCCGCGCTTGTTGGCTTGGAGCAAATGCTCCTTATTCAACGCAACTCTCAGTGTAGTCAGTTAGGGCTGCCTGTTGGTGCTGAATTTGTAAAGATATCCATTGGGAAACTCACAGGAGTTATTGAAGCGGCTGTTTTAGATTATAATGCACACCCTCTCATCACCAGAAACCAACCCCAAGAATGGCAATTCCTGTGATTCAAGCGAAGTCAGTTCTTTTTGCTCAAGCCAGGCCCAGTTCGAACGACTGCCCGCGACTTGATCATTTGCCTTTGCCAGAACAGCCACTATGGCAAGTGCTAGCAGCGCAAACGTTGCCTCAAGTAGTACCCATCTTGTGTCAGACTCCCTCGCTTCCGACATGGTGCACGTGCGCATTAATCCATCAGCCTGCATTGGCAGCCAGCTCACTCTTAGCCAGCACGTCACGCAGCCTCCTCAGTCAATGGCTGCTACCATGCAACAAGAAGATCCTTAATACACTGCAATTCTTTCAAGCCTAGCCAATGAATATGACCCAGCGAAGTTCACCAAGCTAGACGACACCTTATGCCGCCGATTGCCATCGGAACGTATGCAGTGCTAATTCTATTCAAATCGTGCCCTGCCATTCTGCTAGCATTGCACGATGGCGCCGCGCACTATGACAGAAAGCGTACGTTGCTAAAGACCAGGATAGTTATTGGTGGCTGGGCAGCGAACGGTCAGTGAAAATCTGTGTCACCCTCTCAGTGGTCTCAACAGTTCAGGCACAGCGTAGGTCTTCTTGGCGGAATGCCGACCACGGACGTCTCCTTTTTCAGCATAGCAATTAGTCATGTAACCATGCCATTCAGCAACTCAAAAGGGTTGGTCATTTCGGGTGGCAAAATCAACAATTCAATGTTGTGGATTTTGCCAATCGCTATACCGTGCCTACAGCAGTTTCGTCTACGTCTACGAGTGAAGTTATGAAGCATTTGCACAATGTGTTCTACACCTATGGCACGTCACACCGCTGCCTCTCGGACGAAGGCTCAACATTCAAGCGCTTCATGAGTCTCCATTCAGCCGAGCTCCATTTTCCAACTGCCTATCGTCCAGAAGGCAGTGGCTTAGGCGAGAGAAGGAATGGAAATCGCCTTGTAGTTCTCCGCAAGACCTGCGCACTGGAACCACTGTCATGGCCTACCGAACTTCAAGAGGCAGCATTCGAAGTAAACGCATCCATGAATGCAAGACGAACTTTACGCCATTTCATCTTGTCTAGGGCAACGTACCAAAACTTCCACTCCAACATCACCCATTCCAGCAATCCGCTCTTGCCGAGCACATCCTCGGCACCACAGTGCAGCCCTTCGAAGCATTCGCCAATTCTGAAGCACCTCAAAGTGCACGCAAAAGCGCTACGATCACAGCAGCCGTCCTCATACCCTCACTGTCGGTGGTCTGGTCTGGGTGAGACAAGAGCCCAGACCGCGACGAATGGCACCTCGCTTCAGTGGTGTTTGCCGCCTCACTGAGCAGCTTTTAGGGGTTTACGTGTGCCGTGCATGATATTTAGTTTGGTCAATCAACCACGAACGGCGCACGTGTCTCAGCTCAAGCCTTACGTGCCACCATTTCCTTCAGTGATCAAGCAAGTGCCCCTAGTCAATGTAGAGAGCACGCCCGCCTCAGAAGCAAACGTCGTCGACTCTACAGAGCAGCAACAAGGTCTACGGCGACAACGCACTTGACATTTATCTAGCCACCTCGATGCCTTTGTGTTCGAGTGAAGTGTATCGCCCTACGTTACAACGCGTGTCGCAGTGTTTCCACGCGCGTGTGACCGTCGTGGACAGTGTGTGGAAGTCACTGACAACGAGACTTGGTCAGTCAGACTGGATTGGGATGTGAGCGCCCGCATGCACTGCAGACGGGTTTGAGCCTTTTAGGGAGTTTTGGTACTCGACGCATACCGTGCATCCTAAAGGTACTACGCAAAACCCCCTTAAAAAGGAGGTTTTATTTACATCCTTTGTTAAGGGAGTGATTAGACGGAACTAAGGAGGTAACTTTGTGTTTTTATTGAACTCATTTTGAGTGCTTGAACGGAGCGCATTAGAAGTTTTTCTGGTTCTTTTGAGAGCTTTTAAAGCCTCCTTTTATACGAGGCCCTAGAGCGGTAGAGAAATGAAAACGAAAGTACATTTTAGGCACTATATTACGTTTACCGGCCAATTTCGCTACTACTCATCACTAGAACATAATAGTAAATAGACATATGCAGAACCATTACATTTGCATACAAGTACGCACGACACAGGAATAGAACTCGCGACCACACGCACCGAAAGCAAACACTTTAACCATTACTCCACAACGCCACCACTTGCTTTCGTCCTTTTATCGTGGGCTTATATATGTACCAATGTATGTACAAAGCGGCTGGTAACCCGTCGGCACAACTTCGAACTTCTGTTCTTGTAGCATCAGCGTGTGTTTGCTCTTGCGTAAGGTCAATACATAACTTGTGGGGCGTCATGCAGGCCGAGCCGACGTAAACACTCTCGGCTCTGAATTCTTCGATTCACCGTGCCGTGCCGCTAGAAAAATTATAAACGTGTGCCCTCTTTAGTGCTTCTCCATATTTCGTAAATGCTTCGCTCGCGCTAAATTCGTGAATACGAGCGTGACAAAGTATCTTCAGATGAGCGAACGTATGTGCATTCCATGAGCGTATGCTGTGGAGCAATTTTCGTTATTTCTGCAGCCGCGAACTGCGCGCGTCCGGATGCGGCAGCGTGTTCTGAGTGGTTCGAAGACCGCCTGCGTTCTCATATGAAAGTTACACACGCAGATGCCCGACTTACAAGAACACTGTAACACGCCTACATTAAGTGCATTTAATGCGCACGTACTGCCTCGAGCTCCACTCAGTGGCAGCAGCGTGATCTGAGCAACTGAACGATAATCTGTTTCCGCAATTAGCGCTTACTCGCAATGCACTCTTAAGCGCGTCATACAGTGGTTCTCTATAACTCATATTCAGTATTTAGTTGCTTTCATACTCGAAGACTACCTACTATCTTACTCGTTAATCTGTTTGTTAAGCATCACGCCTCCGCGTTAAAGAGAATTACCCGACGCTTGACCCAAGTGTAAGCACATCCTCCCCAAACTTACTAGTGACAGGTCCCCTGGAAAATAAAGAAAGTAATGTGCTTGTACTTCTCTCATGTGAGCGTCCATGTGTACTTGGCGCTCCTCTAGCACAGATGATGTAGTACCAAATAAATAGGCATTACCGCCTTCCTCAATGAAACAGCGGTTATTCAGAAAATGATGGTTCTTTTGAATTACTAATATGGTATTTCCACAGCAGCAGACAGGTTGACTTGTTCGCAATTATGAAGTTCACACTCATAACACAAAAACATGAGGACTGTGGCAAATACGTAAAAAACTGGAAAAACTGTATCATATGTGCACTTCTTGGACCACCTACGCATTATGTTCAACTTTATTTATACAACAAGTTCTTCTATTATGCTACTATGGATGAAAGGTCACCCAATCTACGTTATAACACTGTGATTTCTGCCTAATTTTCCGTTGCCTATCTGTCTTCTACAATATGTCATAATGCGTGAATCATCTGTTAAACTTGTTTGGTAATAAAGCACAAGCAGCTAATTGAGCAGACAGTGTTTCAGCAATTTGTTTTGCATGTACAAGTTCATTTCTATGCACGACAAGTAGTCATACTTCAACTGATACAAGAACCAGTCGTTGCAACATTTTATTGGAATCAACACAGTAGCAGTGTCATATCATTGTAAGTATATATATATATATATATATATATATATATATATATATATATATATATATATATATATATATATATATATATATATATATATATATATGTATATATATATTTCTGTCGTGGCGCACACAACCTACTCCCGATACTGAGCACCTGGAACAACATATACAGTAGAACCTGAGCACTATACATAATTCACAGCAGTAAAGCAACAAGAAAGTAGGGTGTAATCATATTGCCACGCCCACTTCTTGTCTTGTTTTGATGTATTCGGGTTTGACCGGCAGAGACGGTTATCAACGCTCGACGCTGTCCGCGAAGTAGTGTTCTAGAAGCGTCGCGATTGTAGTAGATCGGTTTGTTAAGATTGCGCCCCGCACGCGAATGTTCCAGCTTTGTCTAGAGATTACGCCGCCACCAGCGATATTGCTGGAAAGTTCGATAGCGCCTGTATAAAAGCCTACGCGCGTGACCGCTTGTCAGTTGATCGACGGACGACGCCCTGTTCGCCGCTATCATTGTACAGCGTGCATTGCTGTAGTTCTAGTTCTCATTTTCCGGCCACAAGTTCGGCCCAAATAAACAGTTTCATCCTACAAACGCCGACTGCTGTCTTCGTCGACGTCACGACCACGTGACATCTGGTGGAGGTGCTGCTTCATGATCCGGACGCCACCGCGGAGCGCTGACCCAAGCCCAAGCCGCGAAGAAGACGACTCTAAGGACAACCCGGATCCTCGAACCAGCCGCCGGCAGAAAGGACTACCCTCCCAATACGGACTCCTACCGGATAAGCCAAAAGCCACGGCGACAAGAACAACAGGCACGATGACGGCCGCAGCGAACCCTGCCGCGATAGTGATGCAGCCGCCCAGGGAGCCGCCGACATTTCGTGGTTCGCCATGTGAAGACCCCGAAACCTGGCTGGAGACGTTCGAAAGGGTCGCAACATTTAACAACTGGAACGCCGACGACAAGCTGCGCCACGTGTACTTCTACCTGGAAGAAGCAGCAAGGACATGGCTCGAGAACCGGGAGTCCACGCTTCGAACCTGGGATCTCTTTCGTAGTGCTTTTTTGGAGATGTTCACGAGCGTCGTTCGAAAGGAAAGGGCCGCATCCTTGCTGGAGACACGGGTTCAGCTCCCGAACGAAAACGTGAGCATCTTCGCGGAAGAAATGACCCGGCTGTTCCGCCACGCTGACCCCGACATGCCTGAAGAAAAGAAGGTTCGTTTCCTCATGCGAGGAGTAAAGGAACAGCTCTTCGCTGGCCTTATGAGGAATCCGCCGAACACCGTCCAAGAATTTGTCTCCGAAGCAACAACAATCGAGAAAACGCTTGAGATGCGAACACGCCAATACAACCGCAGCCTCTCGACCACAAGCTACGCCGACGTTCAAGCGCTAGGATCCGCCGACCTGCGTGAGACGATTCGAGCAATCGTGCAAGAGGAGCTGCGAAAACTTCTACCTTCGTCGCAACCTCAAGTAGATTCCATCGCCGACCTCGTGCGCCAGGAGATCCAGCATTCACTCGGTGCTCCTCAGCTAGTAGAGCCGCAGCCGCAAGCTATGAGCTATGCTGCTGCAGCCCGCCGTCATGCTCCTCCTCCACGCCCACGCCAAGACGATACACCGCCGCAGTACCGTCGCCAGACTCCGCCGCCGCCACCGATGCCCTACCGTCCATCTGTCGGCCGTACGCCGCCGCCGCCACCGACGCCCTACCGCCCACCTGTCGGCCAGCGCTACACCCCGAGGAAAACCGATGTCTGGCGCGCCCCTGACAACCGCCCGCTCTGCTACCATTGCGGGGAGGCCGGCCACACGTACCGCCGCTGCCAGTACCGACAGATGGGACTGCGAGGATTCGCCATCAACGCGCCGCGACCGCAGCCAGGCGAACGGCCTCGCGACATCGACGACTACCTAACCGGAACGCAGTGGCAAGAACGACGTCCTTCACGCTCGCCGTCGCCCGGCCGCTACATGTCACCGCACCGCCGGCCGTACACTGGCCCAAACCGGGGCCGGTCGCCTAGCCCGTGTCCGGAAAACTAAGGACAGCAACCGATGGAGGTGCGGTTGCTGTTCGACGAACTACCGAAGATCCTCCGCCGACGACGACGACGTCGCGACGAAACCTTCAGAACACAACGCGAACCAGACAGACCCCTGAGGACGAGACCTTGCGGACCAAAGAAGACCCGACGACGCAACATGGAAGCAGCGGAACAAACCGACGCAGCCGTGACCCGACGCCGAGACCCAACCGCAACGCAAGACGACGAACTAGCGACCTCGACGTTCTCATCGACGGCCACAACGTCACCGCTCTCGTCGATACTGGAGCCGACTATTGCGTCATCAGTGGGCCCTTCGCCACGAAGTTGAAGAAAGTTAAGACCGCTTGGGAAGGCCCCGAAATCCGCACCGCTGGAGGCCATCTGATAACGCCGATTGGTGTCTGCACGGCGAGAGTCACCATCAATAACCGGACTTATCCTGCGAGCTTTGTAATCCTACAAAACTGCTCCAGGGATGCAATACTTGGAATGGACTTCCTAAGTGAACACGGCGCCGTCATCGACCTGAGGTCCGAGTCGATAACACTAACCTCAGATAAAGCGCTCCCGCCCCGCGCGACGCCAGGAAACCATGCATTGAATGTGATAGAAGAGCAGGTGACCATTCCGCCGCGTTCCAGCGTCATTATTTCCGTCGGCACCGAAAAAGCTGAAGACATCGAAGGTGTCATCGAGAGCGATCAGCGTTTGCTGCTAGACCGTGACATTTGCGTCGCAAGGGGCATTGCTCGGTTGCATGAAGGAAAAGGAAGCGTGATGCTAACGAACTTCAGCCAGGAATACAGACACCTGAGCAAGGGCACGACGATTGCATACATCGAAGAAATCTTGGCCGTCAGCGATGCGTTTGCCTTTTCAGATTCTGACGAAGCTACGACGACGATCCCTGAGCCACCCTTCGACGTAAACCCAAGTCTTCCCGCTCGCCAACAGCAACAGCTCCGACGCCTTCTGCAGGAATACAGGGACTGTTTCTCGTCGTCATCGCGGGTCCGACAAACGCCCCTTGCTAAGCACCGCATCATAACAGAAGAAAATGCTCGACCACTCCGTCAGAGTCCCTACCGGGTTTCGACGCGGGAACGGGAGGCCGTTAAGAAACAAGTCGATGAAATGCTACGCGACGACATCATCCAGCCGTCCAACAGCCCGTGGGCGTCTCCCGTGGTGTTAGTGAAGAAGAAGGATGGGACCCTACGTTTCTGCGTCGATTATCGTCGCCTGAACAAAATCACAAAGAAGGACGTGTACCCTCTCCCACGGATAGACGACACCCTGGATCGACTCCACAACGCGAATTACTTTTCGTCGATGGACCTCAAGACCGGCTACTGGCAAATTGAAGTCGACGAGAGGGACCGAGAAAAGACCGCCTTTATAACACCGGACGGCCTGTTCGAGTTCAAGGTCATGCCTTTCGGTCTTTGCTCGGCGCCTGCGACTTTCCAACGAGTCATGGATACTGTGTTAGCTGGCTTGAAGTGGCAGACTTGCCTTGTTTACTTGGACGACGTCGTTGTGCATTCCTCGAACTTCGACGAACACCTCCAGCGACTTCAATCCGTACTTCAAGCAATCAAGAACTCCAGGCTCACCCTGAAGCCAGAAAAGTGCCGCTTCGCGTACGAGGAGCTCTTGTTTTTGGGTCACGTGATCAGCAAGACTGGAGTGCTCCCAGACCCGCAGAAAACAGCTGCCATCGCCGCTTTCCCGCCACCCACCGACAAGAAGGCCGTGCGCCGATTTCTCGGCTTGTGCGCCTATTACAGACGCTTTGTCAAAGACTTTTCACGGATCGCCGAGCCACTAACGCAGCTCGCGAAGACTGACGTCGAATTCAGGTGGCAAACAGCGCAAGTCGAAGCATTTCATGAACTGAAACGACGCCTGCAGACACCTCCGATACTTGCGCATTTCGACGAATACGCCGATACGGAGATTCACACCGATGCAAGCAGCATAGGACTCGGCGCCGTCCTTGTGCAGCGGACGGGCGGACTGGAAAGGGTTATCAGTTATGCTAGCCGGTCGCTGTCTAAAGCAGAGGTCAACTATTCCACAACAGAAAAGGAGTGCCTCGCCATCATCTGGGCTACGTCAAAGTTTCGCCCCTACCTGTACGGCAGGCCCTTCAAAGTTGTGAGCGACCATCACGCCTTGTGTTGGCTAGCTAACTTGAAGGACCCTTCAGGTCGCCTCGCACGGTGGAGCCTAAGACTTCAAGAATTTGACATTATTGTCGTCTACAAGTCCGGAAGGAAACACTCCGACGCCGACTGCTTGTCTCGTGCCCCCGTCGACCCACCAACGCCCGACGACCAGGATGATGACAGCTTCTTGGGAGCCATAAGTACCGAAGACTTCGCCGAACGACAGCGAGCCGACCCGGAACTGAAGGATCTAGTGGAATACCTGGGGGGCAGGACCGTCGTTGTCCCGAAAGTATTCAGGCGAGGATTGGCATCATTTTCCTTGAAAAACAACGTCCTCGTAAAGAAGAACTTCACTCCGGCCCGAGCCAGCTACCTTATCGTTGTACCTTCGGGACTGCGACCAGAAATTTTGCATGCCCTGTACGACGACCCAACGGCTGGACATCTCGGACTTTCCCGAACGCTCGCACGAGTACAAGAAAAGTACTACTGGCCGCGCCTTGCCGCCGACGTCACTCGCTACGTAAGGACGTGCCGAGACTGTCAGCGACGGAAGACACCGCCCACAAGACCAGCAGGCTTCCTTCAGCCGATCGAGCCTCCTCGGCGACCATTCCAGCAGATCGGGATGGACCTCCTGGGGCCGTTCCCAACGTCGACTTGCGGAAATAAATGGATCGTCGTGGCTACCGACTACCTCACCCGCTACGCCGAAACAAAAGCCCTGCCCAAAGGCAGTGCCGCTGAGGTAGCCAAGTTCTTCGTTGAGAACATCGTCCTTCGACACGGCGCCCCAGAGGTTCTCATCACCGACAGAGGTACGGCGTTCACGGCTGACCTGACTCAGGCGATCTTGGAATACAGCCACACAAGCCACCGCCGCACCACCGCGTACCACCCACAGACCAACGGCCTCACCGAGCGTCTAAATAAGACCATCGCCGACATGCTGGCCATGTACGTCGACGTCGAACACAAGACGTGGGACGCCATCCTTCCGTACGTGACCTTCGCGTACAACACGGCCGTACAGGAAACGACGCAGATGACGCCATACAAGTTGGTCTACGGACGGATCCCGGCAACGACGCTCGACGCCATGCTACCAAACGTGACCGACGAGGAAAACATCGACGTGACCACCTGCCTACAGCGCGCCGAAGAAGCACGACAGCTCGCCCGCCTACGGATCAAGGACCAGCAGACGACTGACAGCCGCCGCTACAACCTTCGACGACGCCACATGGAATATCAACCCGGTGACCGTGTATGGGTATGGACGCCAATACGCCGACGAGGACTTAGTGAGAAGCTTCTTCGACGATACTTCGGACCGTACAGGGTACTTCGACGCCTGGGCACACTCGACTATGAGGTTGTCCCAGACGGCATTACGAACTCCCAGCGGCGCCGTGCGCGACCTGAAGTCGTCCATGTCGTGCGCCTTAAGCCGTTTTTCGCGCGTTAGCGAGCCTGGGGACTCTATTTTTTTTCCGTTGTTATTGTAATTTATTTGTGTATACACTTGTTTTTTTCTCTTCTATGTTCTTTCACAAGCATCGGGACGATGCTTTTTCAGAGGGGGGCATTGCCACGCCCACTTCTTGTCTTGTTTTGATGTATTCGGGTTTGACCGGCAGAGACGGTTATCAACGCTCGACGCTCTCCGCGAAGTAGTGTTCTAGAAGCGTCGCGATTGTAGTAGATCGGTTTGTTAAGATTGCGCCCCGCACGCGAATGTTCCAGCTTTGTCTAGAGATTACGCCGCCACCAGCGATATTGCTGGAAAGTTCGATAGCGCCTGTATAAAAGCCTACGCGCGTGACCGCTTGTCAGTTGATCGACGGACGACGCCCTGTTCGCCGCTATCATTGTACAGCGTGCATTGCTGTAGTTCTAGTTCTCATTTTCCGGCCACAAGTTCGGCCCAAATAAACAGTTTCATCCTACAAACGCCGACTGCTGTCTTCGTCGACGTCACGACCACGTGACAATATCATAATGCACAGTGACATGTGCACTTCAGCGTGCCAGTATGTAAGTACAATCCAAAGAAATTGGATACCTGAGAAACTTGGAGTCAGCCTACACATGAAGGCAACTAAATTAGTTCAAAAGGCTAGCATCCCGTTTGAGAAATATGCAACCGTGAAGATAGGCAGGTTGTACGGTTTTTGTTGCGTTAGTTTGCCATATGGCATCAACACATGTCACACATGATTGTGCAGTTAAGCTTCCTGCAGAAAAGACCAAAATAGACCTGTGGTGTTGACTGTAGGCCCACTTACCAAATTCATAAAAGCATTCAGCAATGCCCACAAAATGACAAAGTTGTCTTCATATATTCATCATCATCATCATCATCAGCCTGTCTATGCCCACTGCAGGGCACAGGCCTCTCCCATGTTCCGCCAATCAACCCGCTCCTGTGCTTTCTGCTGCCACGTAATACCTACAAACTTCTTAATCTCATCTACCCACCTAATTTTCTGTCTCCCCCCACGCGTTTGCCATCTCTTGGAATCCAGTCAGTTACCCTTAATGACCACCGGTTATCCTGCCGACGTGCTACGTGCCCGGCCCATATCCATTTCTTCGTCTTGATTTTCAACTATGATGTCCTTAACCCCCGTTTGTTCCCTTACCCACTCTGCTCCCTTTATGTATCTTAAGGTTACACCTTCCCATCGCTCGCTGCGTCGTCCTCAATTTAAGTTGAACCCTCTTTGTAAGTCTCCAGGTTTCTGCTCCGTAGGTAAGTACCGGTAAGATGCAGCTGTTATATACCTTCCTCTTGAGCGATAGTGGTAGATTACCATTCATGATATGATAATGCTTGCCGAATGAGCCCCAACCTATCCTTATTCTTCTAGTTATTTCACTGTCATGGTTCGGCTCCGCGGTTACTACTTGTCCTAAGTAGACGTACTCCTTTACAACTTCCAGTGTCTCGCCACATATCGCAAAGCGCTGTTCTCTGCCAAGATTGTTCCACATTACTTTAGTTTTATGAATATTAATTTTCAGGCCTACTCTTCTACTTTCCGTATCCAGTTCAGTAATCATGAGCTGCAATTCTTCTGCCGCGTTACTCATCAATGCAATGTCATCAGCGAATCGTAGGTTACTGAGATACTCTCCATTAACTCTTATCCCTAACTCTTCCCAATCTAGGGCCCTGAAAACCTCCTGTAAACACGCGGTGAATAACGTTGGAGAGATCGTGTCTCCCTGCCGTACGCCCTTCTTTATTGGAATTCTGTGGCGTTCTTTATGGAGGACTATAGTGGCTGTGGATCCGCTGTAGATTTCTTCCATTATGTTTATATAGGCTTCGTCGATGCCTTGATTCCGGAGTGCCTGCATGACTGCTGATGTCTCCACCGAATCAAATGCCTTCTCGTATTCTATGAAGGCTATGTATAGGGGTTGGTTGTATTCCGCGCATTTCTCTATCACCTGATTGATAGTATGAATATGGTGTATTGTTGAGAATCCTGTACGAAATCGTGCCTGTTCCTTTGGTTGATTGAACTCTAATGTCGTATTAATTCTGTTAGCAATTATGTAAATAGCTTGTAGACAACGGACAGTAAGCTTATGGGCCTTTAATTTTTCAGGTCCTTGACGTCCCCTTTCTTATGGATCAAGATGATGTTGGCATTCTTCGAAGATTCTGGTATCCTCCCCGTCGAGAGGCACTTCGTATACAGGGTGGCCAGTTTGTCTAACATAATCTCTCCACCGTCTTTCAACATGTCTGATGTTACCTGATCCTCACCAGCTGCTTTGCCTCTTTGCATTCCCTTTAGGGCTTTCTTTACTTCTCCTGTCAATACTGGTGGGATGTCAGATTCCTCTGCGCTATTACTCCTTCTTACGTTATCATCCTGAATGCCTCGGCTGCTGTACAGATCTCTGTAGAACTCTTCCGCTACCTCAACTATTCTATCCATATTGTTTGTGACCTTGCCTTCCTTGTCCCTTAATGCATACATCTGATTTTTGCCTATGCACAGTTTTGTCTTCATAGCTTTGAGGCTTCTTCCGTTCTTTAGAGCATGCTCAATTCTCTCCATATTATACTTTCTTATGTCGGCTACTTTACGCCCATTGATTAACTTCGAAAGCTCCGCCAGCTCTATTTTGTCTGTTGCATTTGAGGCTTTCATAGCTTGACGTTTCTTAATGAGGTTTTTCGTCTCTTGGGATAGCTTACCAGAGTCCTGTCTAACGACTGTACCCCCGACTTACACTGCACACTCCTTGATGATACTAGTCAGATTATCATTTATTGCGTCAACGCTAAGGTCGGTTTCCTCGGTTAAAGTCGCGTACCTATTCTGAAGTGAAACTCTGAATTCCTGTACTTTCTCTCTCAGAGCTAGTTCATTAATCGGCTTCTTGCGTATCAGTTTCCGCCGTTCCTTCCTCACGTCAAGTTGAATTCTAGATCTTACCATTCTATGGTCACTGCATCGGATCTTGTTAACTATTTCCACATCCTGTACAATGCCCGGGTGGCCGCACATTATGAAGTCTATTTCATTTTTAGTTTCGCCATTAGGACTCCTGCACGTCCACTTACGAGTAGCCCGTTTTCTGTAGAAGGTATTCAAGATGCGTAAATTATTGCGTTCTGCAAACTCTACTAGTAACTCCCCTCTGGCGTTCCTAGAGCCGATGCCATATTCCCCAACTGCATGATCTCCAGCCTGCTTCTTGCCTACCTTTGCATTAAAGTCGCCCAACAGTACAGTATACTGTGTCTTTACCTTACTCATTGCTGATTCTACGTCTTCATAGAAGCGTTCAACCATTTTATCATCATGGCTGGATGTAGGCGCGTAGGCCTGTACCACCTTCATCTTGTACCTCTTATTAAACCTAATTACGATACATATCACCCTCTCATTAATGCTATAGTATTCCTCTATGTTGCCAGCTATATCTTTATGAATAAGGAACCCCACTCCTAGTTCTCTTCTGTCAGCTAAGGCACGATAGCCTAGGACGTGTCCGTTCTTCAGCACTGTATAAGCCTCCTGTGGCCTCCTAACCTCACTGAGCCCTATTACATCCCATTTAACACCCTCTAATTCCTCGAATAGTACAGCTAGACTAGCCTCACTAGATAAAGTTCTAGCGTTATACGTAGCCAAATTGCTGTACATATTTACTCACAGATATCTGAAAACCATCGTAAATTTCGGGACGTGTGCTTGTGAACTTGTCGGCATAATCACACGACTGCAATGTACCAATACTTCAAATATGTATAATTAGTACAGCTATGTTTCAACGTTTTCACGCCAGCCAGTGCCATCGGCAACTCGAAAGTTCTGCATCTTTAATTCCTCATTTTATGGCTTATGCATAATTAACCCATTCAAAATAATCCAAGTATCACAGCTGCAAAGTCAAGTTGGAATTTCGCAATCACACGGAGTGAACAAAATTTTCCTATATATAGTGAATGGTGGCTTTGCACATTGGATCCTAGGACTTGATATGTCAAGAGGTTAAATAAAAATTGACCACACATGTATAGCCGGGACTTAAGTTCACAGTTGAAAAAAACGCGAAAACAAAACCACAACACCTAGAAACAAAGGGGACAGGACGACACACTGCTAACAACTGAAGTTTAGCACGTGTTTAGCTTTTTTTAGACGTGTTCGTCCTCTTTCTGCGGATGTGTGATTATTTATTCTTGTAATTTTTCCCTACTATGTGCTTATATCTTTCTGTGGTTTCCATTAAACTTCAGTTGCTAGTAGCGCGTCGTCCTGTCCCATTCATTTCTCTGTGTTGTGATTATTTTCGCACCTTCTTTAACGACGAGTATACACCAACTCGCCCAACTGTCCCGTTAGGACTTAAGTTTGCTGAATAACGCTGCCTCCACACAATGCGAAAGTTTAAAATGCACACGATATCGGAAAGGCTGCACACAGGATTGTGCATAACACTCAGCCCCAATCCCAGTGTTTGCTCAAAGGTAATAAGATGTACGAGATGTTCTACAGAGTGTACAGTAAGGCACCATAGAGTGTTCTCGCAGTCGTGGGCATTGGCAAGGGGTTCCAAAAGAGGCACTTGCCCCCCTAAAGACACACCAGCACTTGGCCTTACCCAGGCTACAGCAGTGCTCTCCCGCTTACCCGGCCGCTATGTTACACTAGCTTGCACCGCCAAGACAAACTCCTGCCGACACTCATGCCCACAATAGACTGTCTTGAGCATAAACAGGTGGGCGAGCAAGTATTGCTGCTTTTGCAGAAGTGTATTGCTGAAAATGACACAAGAAAGAAGCCCATAAAGTTTTCTGCATCCATAAAATTATTGTCTTAACCATGAATGTCTTAACCAGACTCGCACTTGACTATTCTTATTGCAGGCTTTTTGACAAAACACAAAATAAATACAAAATTGAGATACTGCTAATATTTCCTTGTGAGCTTTTCACTTAGTTTACACAGGGCGAAACATACACGCGAGTAAAAAAATACGAAACAACACCAGAAGTGTACTCTTGTCATGTTTAACATCATTCGGGTAGTTTTTGATGTAAGTAAAGTAATCATTACAAGTGCACTTGAAAAGGGGTGTGAATGTTGGTAAGGTCTTCGTGATCAACTGCAGCTACTCTGTTTAGGAGTGAAGATTGGGCAACTTGGTATTGATTCATGGCAAAAAAACAAAAAAGAACTGTGCACTTCTAATGAGCATAAACTAAGGCCTGGAGACAAGAACAGCACTTTCAGCTTGTCAAAGTGCATGAACAGTCATATACTGTGTATTGATCACAAAAACTATGACAGCATAATGAAAAACAGCAAAATAACGACAGGGAATAAACAAGGTCATTCAACAACGTGGTTCAAGACAGATTCAACTTACTTGTATCAATGTAGTTAAATTAGCCTTGCACATGTCCTGATGGCTAAGAATATGCACATGTAACCTTGGCAAGTTCCACTGCTGATATGTGACTAATGAAATTGCATTGCTTCCTCACCATCCAACGGCTGTTCATTGTTTTCTGTTGTCACCGTTTTCTGGCTTTAACTGTTTTTGCTAGCGCAAATGTTCACCCTTTTTGATTTTGTCACTTTGCAGTTCGCGTATGTGTTTTGCCTTTGAATGTGCACATGTTTCTGCTGCTCTGTCTTTTATTTCTTTGCTCAGCAGTGCCTTATGCACTTCTCAAGCCACCTTTGTAGGTTTTCGCTCGAGGCGCATTTCTTGTATTTCGCTGGGATAAACGTTCATTCATTCAATACCATAAAATGCATGCACTTCACAATACACACTGTCACTCAGCAGATGTCTGTCACATAATATGGCGTTCAATATACCGCTTTAACGTGATTTATCTTTTCTAGCTAAATGAATCCAGATAATGACGTTTATGTGCCTAGATATTCTATTTTACTGTACCTTGATGCACATGAATCAAGGTACAGTGCATATGTACCTTAATATGGTATTTCAGGAGACAGGCAGAGTGTGCAATCCAACTTGTTGTCGAAAAGTCTTCTCACTTGCTGATGATCTGCGCTTCGGTGGGTTCTCACAGTTGCATGGCGGCAGAAGGATGTTCAGGGTGGTTCACAGTATCCAAGGTAGATGCTGCAAAACGAGAGTGCACTGATATGTCACACGTCAATGCGCACAAATCGATACCAAGACGAAGGATCAAGAGAAACAAATGCACCCTTTTAAACAAATGAAGTTTGAAAACAGAATAAATAGCAAACTAAGTTGGCCTTTAAACACATCTCACCGCATGGTAACCTTATACCCGCAGCCTTCTTTTTGCTTTAGTGTATATTCCCTGAAAGCATTCTGCTTCATTCATGCTTTCGCAAGCAAGAAAATTATGTCGTGCAAACAATTTTTTCAGAGCGCACTCGTGCGTCGATTGACTGGTCGTGCGAAGTACGAGCTATATTCACAGGAATTTCAAAACACGCATCACACATCGTCGCTATGTGATCTTAATTACTTTTTTTTGCTTTTCACTGAACGTTTCGCGCGACGAAGTGCGCTGAACGACACCTAGAGGTGACTTAGCGACGATAAGACGCGTAAACAGAGAAAACATAAGTATTTCTTACCATTTTTGTTCCTGACTGTGCCGAGCACGCAGGATGCCCATCATCTGCATGGTAATACACGTCACGCTAGCTTGAGTCGACGGGCCGTCGCGATTATCCCACTCGCAGTGCGGCATAATGCACTGTCGTCAAACCGCGCATTTCACATCCAGCGGCGAGAACACATTGAGGCTGCAGGCACAAAACGTGCACACACGGTCGACACAGCTGATCACTTGAGAAGCGGCGTCAGCCAAGGTGCGATATGATACCGGGACGGCTCGCCAGGCATTCCTGTTCGGTGACGGTATGATTGGTTGCAGCTTTAGTAAGCATATGCCACGACATATTCATGGAACCCGAGTTTGCGCTGCGCAAGGACAGCGCTAAGGCCAGCATCGCTGGCGTCTGTGTGTACCTTTGTAGGGGCAGTAGCGTCGTAGTGGCGTAGTATTGATGCGACGTCAACAAACGACGGAGCTTTGCGGAGGCGTCGTCGCACTCTGACGACCACGAATGGAGGGCCCCGTTACTTCCGAGGAGCTTCGTCAGCGGCGATATCATAGTCACGAAGTTTCTAATGAAGCGCCGAAGGTAGGGACACAGTCCTCCGAAACTTGCAGTTCTAGTAGATTCTAGTAGGTTTGGGGAACTCGGTCACAGCCCGAAGCTTCGCTGGATCGGGGAGGATTCCGTCCTTGGACACGACGTAACCGAGTATTGTCAACTGCCGTGCTGCAAATTGGCACTTCTTTAGATTCAGTTGCAGACCGGTGTCTGCAACTGACGCGTTCAAATGTCCGGAGCGAAAACAACGATGTGGTCGATGTTGCACAAGCACGTACGCCACTTCAGGTTAAGAAGAACAGTATCTATCATGTGCTCAAAGGTGGCGGGCGCATGACACAGCCCAAACGGTATGACGTTGAAATCGTGCAAGCCGTCGGGCGTGACAAAGGCGGTCTTCGGTCGAGCGTCATCAGCCATAGGTACTTGCCAGTAGCCAGAGCCCAGATCGAGAGATGAAAAGAATTATGCTCTTTGCGGACGGTCAATCGCGTCGTCTTTTCGCGGTAGTGGATACACGTCCTTATGAGTAATCTTGTTGAATCGTCGGTATTCCACACAGAACCGCACAGAACCGTCCTTCTTCGCAAAAAGAACGAGAGGAGACGCCCAGGGGCTGTTAGAGGTCCGAATAACATCGCGTCGAAGCATCTCCTCGACTTGTTCGTTGATTACACGGCGTTCTGTGGTAGATACGCGATATAGACGTTGCTACTGTGGCGGCGGCCAGTGTCGATGCGATGTGTAACGGCGGACGTACGGCCGAGAGAAGTTTGAGCGATACTGAAAGAAGAGCGGAATTCTTCCAACAGGTCTAGAAGCTAGGAACGCTAGACCGGCGTAAGGTTGTCAGCAATGGAGGAATCAAATATATCAGCGGGTGATGAACCAGACGTGGAAATAGCACTGAGCGTACTGGAACTCGGAGAGTGCGTGTCATCGGGCTCGTCCATAACTTGTGCGTCTTCGAGGGGTTCTACGCTGCGGAGACATTCCCCTTGCACCAAAGTAACACTGTACGGGGATGGGTTGATAAGAAAAATAGAGGTGCTACCCTGAGTGACTTGCACGTTCGCGTAAAGCACCAGCAAGCCTTTCCTCGTGCAAGCACGGTCAGATGGCGAGGAGAGCAACGGTGTCGGGGATACTGCCGCAGTAGACTGACACCACCGTGAATGAGTTTGCAGGCACTTTGGTGTCGTCTTTGAAGAGTACCTTTCTCGCAGCTGATGGACTGCCTGCCGGCGTCAATTGAGACAATGGTGACAGCTCTATTTCGGCTGGCGCGCAACGAATTACGGCGTCATTGCGGTAGAGAAAATTCCATCTGAGGATGACGCTGTGACAGCAAGCAGAATTTATGATCAATTCGATGGCGTACAGAGCATCCTGAATTATGACGCGGGCTGTGCACACCGCTGTAGTGTGAATACTTTGGGCGCAAGTTGTACGGAGGGAGGGCCCGGAAAGTGGCGTCGTCACTTTTCGCAGTAATTGGCTAAGCTTTCGGTCCGTGAGGATACGGCCGCACCAGTGTCGATAAGGGCAAGTGCGCGAACACCGTCCACAAACAAACACACGCTGTTTGTGTGCGTCCCTCTTCTCTGTCCCTGTTGTGGTGCGCTACGTCATGCGAATTATGATCCACAAACACGTCTATCACGTTCGATGGTCCTTGCTTAGGGCTTTCGCAGTTCGATAGCGCCGCAGCCCTTGCCTCGTGGACTGCGACGACTAGTTTTCGTGGTCGCGTGCGACCGGGCGTGGCCGTATCGGTGACAGTGAGCGGCGTCGTGGTGACAAACAAAGGCGTGTAGATGGAGTTGGGCGATACGGCGGTGTCAGAGGCGGTGGTGAATCGTAATACAGGCGGTTTGACGGGATGGGGATGGTTGAGGCGACTCTAGGCGGCTGCACGCGATTGCAATAGCGGGAAATATGACCGGCGCAATCGCTCTCAAAGATTATGGGGCGGTTGTCGGAAGTGCGCTATGGTTTCGCCAGGGTCTGTCCCATCCATGGCGCAGGATGCCGTGAACGGGGCGGCTGCTGATATGACTGCATGGTGGGCTGCAGTCGTGGCCTAGGGATGACGTATGCGTAGGTAGTCGCGCCACTCGCTTCGAAGGCCTGAGGTTTGGCGATGGCTTCGGCGTAAGTAAGTGGGGCAGCCACACCGATCGCTTGGAGTGGCCTGGCTACAACTAGCGCATAACTTAGCGGCGCAGGCGCCGGATGGGGTTGGTGGTATTCCGGCATGACCTCCGCCATTTCCTGCTGAATAGCTCGACATAAGAGATGCAGCACTGTGGTCGATGACTGTTTAGTATGCTGCGGGTGAGGGAACGCCCGTAGAGAGAACTGGCGGGCAATTTCTTTGCGCACGAATGACTTGATCTCGCCGAGCAAGGCGGAGTGACCGGAAATGACCGATAAGCCAGCGAGATCGGCGTCACTGGCTTGTGATAGAGGTCGACAGGTCAGCAACCGCTGCCGAAGCAGCTCCTCGTAGCTTTGGCAGACCGTGATCACCTCTGCCGCAGTACGAGGGTTTTTGGCGAGCAGCATAGCGTTGCGGATCTTGTTAGATTCAGACGTTGTTGCATCAGCTTTCTTGAACAAGTCGAGGGCGTCTTCGATGTAGCTAGTATAAGACTCGCCGGTATACTGAGCTCGTTAACGTAAACGCTGTTCGGCTTGCAGTTTACAAACGGCCAAACACGTCGATGATGGTGGTCTTGAAATGAGACCACGTGGGGAAATGGGTTGCGTGGTTGCAGCACAGGCTTGCCATGCCCGCGAGGTAGAAAACCAGGTTGCTCAGTTTGCCTTCCTCGTCCAATTGATTGGGTACACTCACAGCCTCGTCAATCGCAAGTCAGTCCTCGACGTCGGTGCCTTCCGCGCCGGTGAAGACAGGATGGTCGCGGATGCGGGGGACACCGGGGCATGCTGTCGGTGCAGGAGGAGGCTTTTGCTGGGCGGCGTCTTGAGGCATGGTAGATGCCACGGTGCGGGATCGAAGCGCCAGAGGCATCGAACGGGGCAGCACTCCCCCACCAAATTGTAAACGCGTTTATTGACGGCACTACGCAACGATGCAGGACGGCGACAGTCAAGACGGAGCACGGACTCTCAGCACTAGGGGCATGTTCTCTGAGAAGAGCCGAAGAGGACGACCCACTAGAAGGCGCTCGAGACGAAGACCCATTACAGAGTTCCAACGCTTCGCTACATATCATGTATCTTAAGATACAGGGTACTGCTTAGAAACACCATCGTGCGCAACGATGAACGTTGCCTGAACTCCGCTTTTCAAGGTAATGGTGCTGCTACTGCACCACCTGAATAAAACTAATGACAGCGACAATGATTTATCTTTCCCCCAGAGTCTTCCAGCGAGGGCAGTCGATGAGGTCTGCGCGTCTCAAGTTGGTGGAGCAGAGTCTTGTGGTGGCGCGATTGTTTACGCTCAGCCGTCGTCCTTTTGTTTTATTGATATTTGCTTTCTTTTTATTTCTGTCGGGGCCATGGTACTTACTCATAGCCACTATACTGTGCTGCGTTCTGCGATGCGTGCGGCCTCTTTCGCAAAAACGTCTGGGCCGCTATATGACGTTATCGAAGTTTCGCTTGCGTGGTGCTTCGTTACGAAGTGTCAAGAATGGATGAATGGGATTGCTTTGCGTCTCGCTGCTTTAAAACATCAGCCATTTGAAAGATCTCGTGCATGTAGGTTGGACTAGCTGGCGATAAGATAGGCTTATATGCAAAGGAGATTCTAACAACTGTCGCATCCAGACAACAGTAGCCAAAAATAGATATTGTACCAGCTCTCATACACCAATGCACTATAAATAATCAACTACTTCTGTGACGACACGTTTCACTTTGGTGTGATACCGTTTCCTACGACAGAAGGATCAGCCATCTTTTTGTGATGTAGGGGAAGAGCCCACTATGCAACTCTTCGTATTGCGGCAGATAACTGAGGTACCCGCTACACATCTGCAAGGGTTTATGTGCACTTTGTTCGTGGTGCACGAGATTGATGGTAATGAAGAATTATAACTGATGACTTTGTTGCGGGTGGGAAGAAATAAACCACATACTCATTGCACGATAAGAATTTTGTAACGCCTGGCGGTTATTTTACTGTTCTGCCACGCTACATTACATATGTAAAGGCGATTCCTTGCCCGACATGACGCCTATATAGGGTCTTTTTGCCGAGATGTTTCAAGCACCAGCGTGGCTTTGTGCTAGAACTTCAGGAGGGTTTCGACTTGGGCTTGTTGGTGATTCATCTTGATGGGTACTGATGCGCACAAAACACAGGCACACAAGAAGGAACATAAATAGACAGACGAAGCGCAAACAACAGTTTATTGGTGGGAAATGTGACCTTATATATGCCAAAAAAAACACTCATTTCGTATTACGAAGAAAGCAGAGACAATCTAACAATCTAATCTGTTTGTTAGATTGTCTCTGCTTCCTTCGTAATACGAAATGAGTGTTTTTTTTTGGCATATATAAGGTCACATTTCCCGCCAATAAACTGTTGTTAGTTTGCGCTTCGTCTGTCCATTTATGTTCCTTCTTGTGTCCCTGTCTTTTGTGCGCATCAGTACCCATCAGTACCCATAAAGATTTCTGCTAGAATACTCGACTACCACCCAGAGGGCCGGCGTTCGAATCCCACCTGATCTAGGATGGCTTTATTTGTTTCATTTTTCTTATTTCGCTACATAGCGGTCATGAACACCGGCCGCGGCTGTGGCGGCGGACAACTCCGGCATCGTTATTGTGATATCATAAGACCTTTCGCTGTAATATGAGTTGTGACGTTCCAGGAGGTTACTAGAAATAAGGCCACCGGGTTGGTCTTTCAAACCAAAGTAGATACGAACTCCGCACTGCCGCTAAGTATGTCCTATTCTTCAAAGACAATGGACAAATGGCCTCCCTGGGATGTGCTGGCAGGCTGACGCTTTTAATTATTCGTATTTCGGGGGCAGCGACCGTGTAGTAGGGGGTTTATTCAATGTTAATCTACTCATGCTCTCTCGGAATTTGTGTGCGGTTGTTGCGATGCCCTTAGCATGCTCGGTTGACATCAGAGAGAGAGAGCGCGAACCACGTTTATCTAGAGTCCAGGTTGTCAAGAGTTCATATAGAAGACAATATGCCCGGACGGACATATATTTCAGCCGTCATTGTATTAAATTGTAAATAATATATGACGCTCTATTCGCGCTGTCTTGAACTAGAGAAACCGCTTTGCGAGAGGGCAATCTTGGGGCAATCAAACGGGTGGTCACCACGCTTTGAAATAGAAGTGTGGAAAAAAAGGTGCATTTCAGAATCAGCGTCCAGGTTCCAGTCATTCCGGTCATCGCTATCCATATGCCTTCGCTATCGATATGTCTAATCTCCTTCAGAAATGACACAGGTATATGAGATATGGGAAAGCTTTCTTTCAAATGACAACGTTAGCCGACATTTTGTTCAAATTTTAGCCCTATCTCCACACTCCTCCCCCCACACCCCCGCTCTACAATCTTCTTCACTGTCCAGGGGCTTCCGGACCTAACGTTCGCGACAGCGGCCCGCTTCCTGAGGTGGGTTTGAGACTCCCGGGGTAAAGGATAATATTGCCTTACCATTGCGCTGCGAAATTCTCAATCATTGCTTCTAATTCTGCTGTACAAGAGCAAATTCTTCTTACTCGGTTTGCCTATCAGTATGGAATGCTCGTCTTGCAGTGTCGAGGGTGACGGCTATTAAAGTGAATGTATTCCTGCGTGTCTGTAGGATGTTTGGAGACGCTAGTAATTAATGAACCTTCTCTTACCTTTATGTAAACGAAGAAGAGATTGATTTCAGTAGTTGAGTGTAGGCAGGAGTGAATGTTATGATAGGATGCTCTTTGTTGAAAATTCAAAAATAAATAAGTATGTCCGCTTCTTTAACCACGGAAATTATAAATATATTAAACAGTGGTTGTAAATATGTGGCTTTGTTTTATGGGTTGATAAAAAGATAGTTTCGAGATTGTTCATTAAAATGATTGTATATTTTCAAGAGATTCTGGTTTGCTTCGCAAAGGCTTCTGTTTATTTTTCTGACTCGTCCCAAGCTGGGCTGCAGAAGTCACTCGTGCAAGACTCAAGGGAGCGCCAGGATGACAAAGATGGTGCCAATATCTGGTGTCGCTCCTCGTGTGGCTGAGAAGCACGGCGTACCCTACGATGACGATGTCGGCGTTGATGCTCGAGTGGTCATTTGTCCCGACGTCGATGATCATAAGTGGTATCCCTCGGGGTAGAAAAAGAAGTCGCGCGTTGTCATACATTTGGGCACATGGCTGTGAAATTACTTCGGGGAATTGAGGACTCCAAGTGTCGAAGTGAGCATGAAAATGTCTAGTCGGCGACGCCCCCAAGGTGGCACAGGTAAGTGTCCGCTGAGGGAACTTCCGGATGACTCGATTTGAAGAAGCATGGACGCCAGCCATTGTAAATAATACGGAGATTACGAGAAGGGCTGCGTTTGATTGCCGTAAAGCAAGGGACAAAGAGTATATGCTTTTAAAAAACTTTATTCTGGATGGTACGACCGGAGTCCAACCTTTCTGAAGACAAAATTTACGAGGTTCTCACGCGAGAGCATCGCCACTCAATGCGACAACGAGCCCACTCGTGCACACGTTACATGCGTTCTTCGGAGGATAAAGCACGATAGGAGTGAACGACACGCACACGAGCGCAATCATTTCACGAATGATGAAACAGCACCTCCGCGTGCAACCCATACTAAACTTCGCATTGTAAAAGGAGCCGCAGGCTTGACAAAAAAGCACCAGTCGAGGCGAGCTTCCAGGTTCCAGGCCCTTAAAAGCGAAGCATTCAGTGATACTTTAGAAAGTGGTAAATGTAGGTGTAGGTGTAACAACGGGGGGATGAGAGAGAGAAGAAACTTTATTGGCATTTGGCCGGCAGTTTGGTCTTGGTGGCCTCAGATGGCGGCGCTGAGTCCCTGAACTCGGGCGGCATCTTCAGCCTGCCAGACGGCCCAGAGCTGGTCGTTGAGCTCCGAGCTTCTGAGCGCTGCCTCCCAGCGGCGGCGTCGCCGACGGAGAAGGAAATAAATATTTTTTGCAGACCATACGGCAGGAAGTTGTTTTTGATGGCAGAAATAGATTAGCGCGCTTGCACTAGGGCCTCCAATTTGCCAAAAAGCCATTGTGTGTGTCCATGCGCTGTGCGTGCATGAAGGACCAAGATTAGCGCGTGATAAAGGAAATGTAGTAGGTACGTCGCGCTTTGCCATGCGTAGTCACAACCTGCAGCCAACAACGAGCTTCCGTTTGACATGGCGAAAATTATCCAGCGCTGGGCAGTATCACGTTAGTGTCTTAGAGCTGCATTTCAGTATCTGTATATTTGTATAAAGATACAATTTTTATGTGTATTTGTGTCTAAGCAGTACAATATTTTTACGTTGTGTCGTACATATCCCGATACTGTGCACGACGTGGGTCAGGGGCGTAGCCAGAAATTTTTTTCGGGGGGGGTTCAACCGTACTTTATGTATGTTCGTGCGTGCGTTTATATGTGTGCGTGTATATATACGCAAGCAAAATTGAAAAATTTCGGGGGGGGGGGTTGAAGCCCCCCAACCCCCCCCCTTGGCTACGCCCCTGACGTGGGTGTCTCGTAACGTTTTTGTCATAACTCAGTTGTTTCCATGGGCGATACGCAGACTTTTTTGTCTTAAGTAAAGCAAAAACGGACCGCCCGTGGGCGACACAGGGAGGGTGGCGAAGGGTTCCCTACACGCGCAGAATGATCCATGTGTTAAAACGCCCGACGGCGCTGATAGTCGAATCGCGGAGTCAGAATTGTCAGCCGCTGTCGACGAAAAGCACTGTCTCTCAAGGTCGGTGTGGACCCTTTTGTTTCGGGCGGCCAGCGATGTCTTCGTGACCTCCGCGCGAATACCGTCTTGAAACAGAGGCTCGGCAAAGCTTTAAACGAGACGAGTTCTCAAAGTGGTGTCACTTCCAAAAGGGTTTCACAATAGAAGATGATGAGGCAATACTTCCAGGCTGACCACTCCCTACTTCAAGATGCGGTGGATCTACAGCGAAGTGGCCAAATCTTTCATGTTTAATAGCTTTCTCGTGTGAACTGCATAGGCATTTTTGCCTCACCATGAGAGCACGGGCGACGAGTCGTCATAATCGGTGGTGATCACTCTTAGTTTTTATGAGTTTGATGACTGAAACACTTCAGCTCCTGTCCGGTCAGCACAAACCCTCGTCAAGGCAGAAATGTTTCAGTACTTGTGTCACTATGGTACCCGTGTGGCGGTGTAGGCGGTATTTATTTGGCGGGTTTAGATAGGCTGTCCCTTCTGCGCCCTATTCACGCTACAGTTATAACACAAATTAGTGCTCGTATGCTGCGGTGGAGACTGTTCTCTTTCACCTGTGTTGCCCTACCGTCGCTGGCTAGAAACCGGCTTATTCAGGAAACTGCTGTTGCTTAAGCGCACTTGACGCAAGAAACTTCTCAACAAACAGATACCTGCAAAACAAATGTATACTGTTTTTTTAGTTAACTGGCGTTCGCTAGTGATTCGAGCAATATGCTTGACTTGCGAGATTGAATGCTTTGCAATATTATTCAGTATATAATGCCGCACTTAGTCAATGTCTTGGCGGCGCATCAGCATCAATGAAATAAAGCAATCTTGTACTTGCACACCTGTGTCTGTATGACGGAATACCTTTTGCCATTTTGCAAAAGTATTCCTGAAATATCCCGGCACGTCAAAGACAGCTGTAGGGGTGTGCTAATACTTGAAAATTTTAAATAACAAATCGAATAGCGTTCTATTTCATTCAGTACTCGAATCCAACAGGGCATATTAGGAAATCCGAGTTTTATGCGAATATTTTTCGAATATTAAGCACCGATGAAAAAAAAGCCTCTCAAAACAATGATATGTTGAAACAGAGAGACGTAATGTTTCCTGTTTAATCATAGGATTACCAAGATGCATGCAGCGCAAGGCTTTAAAGAACTATCGACGCTAGATTGATCGTAGGATGAAGGCGTTTTCGCTTAAAACCCCAATGTCGCCGACGAGACAGTCATCGGTCTTCATCGTGACATTCATGATGATGTTAAGTCAAGAATATTGTTTAATATCTACGTATGAGTTTTATTTAAAATCTGTTCACAAAGGACCACGCTGTATACTGTAGTAACTTATGTCTTTCAACCAGCAGTTACAAAATATTTTTGAGGTTTCAGTTGTGCTGTATGCGAGGTTCACTCACAGATGTAGAGGGAGTACTGCAAGAGTAGAGCGACTGTATTGCTCTCATCAGAGTTTTTTAACGCCGTGGGAGAGTAGTGGAGAGTTAGCCGCGGAACTTACCCTTTCCTTGAAGGCAGAGCAAAAGAGAACGCGAACTCTCTGCTACTCAGATAGTGTTCCCAATCCACAGAACTCCCGCCCCGACGTAGCGTGAACATAGTCGGGAACTCCATCCTGAGCAGACGGAGTACAAACTAGCCTGAGTTTCTGGCCGACGCCGCACAGCGATATATAACTGTCTCTTAACCATAATCCTCCGAGCGTAGACGCCACAGATGTCAATTTGATGTGCAAGTTAATAGGATAGCTTTCAGTAATAACAAAAGAAAGTGTTTGTGATCGTGAACCTTTCGTTTCTGAAACGCCCACAGAGGCATGCTTCGATGCCTCGAACATCGGCAACTTCTAACGCATCGCCAACTTAGATTACGACACAAACGTATTGTCACTGGAATAAGGTAGGCACTAAAGCGTTATTGCAATAAAAAAAAGCCGTGAAAAAAAAAGACGTCCGGCAGGAGGAATCGAACCTGCCACCAGCAAATTCTCAGCCGAGGTCTCCACCACTACGCCACGCTCTTTTTTTTTCTTTATTGCCTATGTACATACATACAGCAGTCAAAACAAATATATACCGTACAAAGAACAAAAAAAAAAAATAAAAAATACCGTTTGCAAGCTTCTTAAAATGGCTTCATCTGTAGAAGGCTTTCTACTTGATGAAGCCAATCCGGTACATCTTCCTGGACCTTCTGTGTTTCCACAAATGTTCATATAGACTCGAAGAAGTAATGTCGAACCGGACGTGCAATAATATCAGCATGGCGTACCGCCATTCTTGACTGCCATATACTGTGCAGGCCAAGTAACATGACTAGATCTAATGGTGCCCCTTCCTCATTTTCAACCGGGTGAAATCTGATGCCCTAGGCGTCGAGGGGCAAATCCTTTTTTAAAGTGCGTTGAAGAACGTCCCAAAAAATACGGCATCCCAGCAGTCAAGAAAAACATGTTCGTTTGTCTCCGGCTTCTTGCAGAGTAAACAAAGGTCTCCCCAAGGAACGAATAAGCCCTTTTCTTGCATCCATGTTTTGACAGGCAATGTTGCACTGTGTAATTTGAAGAAAAAGGATTTTACTCCAGGTGTTACCTCCATGTTTTTTTACTCGGCTTAAGACATTATTACCTGGGCCTACACGGTACATTGCTCTATAAAGAGGACCAGGAAGAAGTGTATCTACTAGATCTTTGTATAGCTTTTTACGGGAAACAGAACAGATATATTCCAAAGAAAAACGTGTTTTTAAAAAGAGACACGAATTAGCTACTTCTTTCAAGTAACCTTTAACATTTGTTTTCATGTTTCCAGAAGCCACCACCAGTTCCGGCAACACCCTCCCAAGCCTAAGCTGTATAACAGTGCGTATGAACGGGTCTCGATTATTTCGGAAGAACAAGAACCGGTTAACTCGCTGACGCAGATACAAATGACACAGACTAAGGCCACCAGAGCGAACCCGTCTGAAAAGGTTAGTTCTGCTTGTTTGCTCCCAAGAAGAACCCCACAAGAAAACAGCAAATATTCGGTGAAGCTTTTGTACATTCACACGCGAACAGTGCAGTACTTGAAGCACGTACCAGAGCTTACTAACCAAAAATATGTTACAAAAGGTTGCTCTGGCGAAAACTGATAGATGAAAACCCTTGAATTGCTGAGTTTTTTCTCGCAGTTCAGCGGCTTCACGCCGCCAGTACGGTTCGCCACGCTCCAACGCAATGCTCTTGCCGTAAAAAGACTAGTCAAGACAGAGCTCACCGCTCGACTTCATCTTTACGGGTCGCATAATGAAGATAGACGCGATCTTCCTTTTCAAATAAAATTCGCGTCTTCATAACACACAAAACAGCTGACGACCACGAATGACATCCAATAACGTGTATGTCCTCGCGCTATCGACGATACACCCGCACAGCGCCCGTGTCAGTGTACTGATTTGCATCTGAATCGATAGGTGCAACTACATGCATAACCGATCGCAAACACCAAATTGAACGTGCAAGAAAGTATGCCATCATGTTAGTTCAACAAGGCGTACTAATTGACAAGTCTGTGTCTGCGAAGTGCCGGCGAGTGCGCCCGGCGGCTTTCGGTGGCTGCCGGGGTGCATTCGCTGAAAGCGGCGTCGTAACGATGCTCATCGCTTCTTGTACGAACACCGTACGCAAGAAAAAAATGGTTCATTCAGGTTAGTCGATACTAACGCTCTACTGTACGCTGATTTTTACACGTCGGAAATGCGTATCCTTAAACCCAGAAGCGCCGACAGCTGTACACACGGACTCGGCAGGTGCGCTAGGCCTACCTTCGCTGGAAGTCGTACGGGTCATATTGAGTGCGACCGATCTCGGCGCAAGTGGCTGACGAAGGTTGAAGAATGCGCAATTTATCGTCGAAAGCTTTTCACTGTTACCTTAAAATGCAGCCGAGGTTGAGCGAAAGTGCGAGAATCGCCAGAGATGCGTTTGTATTGTTGTTATGTTGACCGGCGTTGCTTTTCTGGCATACGTGCCGCGCCTGCCGCGGCACCGCATGTCCGATCGGACGCCAGATCGTAACGTCGTAAAGTATTCATCAGCCAGCCCTGGTAAACGATCGTCGCAAGTGCATTTGTAAGCGTGTGGCTACAACTCTCAGACTTGGGCAAGAGCGGCTGTACGGCATTGAACCGATATCATAGAGTCCCAGTTGATATTTGCAATTTACGAATTAAAACAGTGTTGAATATTGCCACGCCACTTCTTGTTTTATTTTGATGTTTTTTGGGTTTGACCAGCAAGGGCGGTTATCAACGCTCGAGGCTGTCCGCGAAGCAGTGTTCGAGAAACTTCTCGATTGTAGTAGACCGCTTTGTTAACATTTCGCGCCGCACGCGAATGTTTCAGCTTTATCGAGAGATAACGCCGCCACCAGCGATATCGCTGGAAAGTTCGATGGCACCTGTATAAAAAACCGACGCACCTGACCGCTTGTCAGTTGATCGACGGACGACGCCCTGTTCGCCGCTGTCATTGTACAGCGTGTATTGCTGTAGTTCTAGTTCTCATTTTCCCGGCCACAAGTTCGGCCAAATAGTTTAATTCTGAAAACGCCGACTGCTGTCTTCGTCGACGTCACGACCACGTGACAATATTATGCTGTTTTATAGCAAAAGGTCGATGTGTCAAGAGTGCCCCAATAGATCATTAGATATTTACACCTGTTCCTTGCATATTTGCTGCGCAAATACGCACAGCAGAGCTGTCGCCACCGGCACTGGAAGGGGGTCAAGACACCATGGATATATATACCGGTTACCGGATTAAGGTTGTGTGCAGCGCCAGTAGTGCATATTGTTACGATGGGGTGCGTTTATTTACAAGTGAATAAATGAAAGGGACGCAGGGTTGCCGCGCCGACACCGAGTTGCTTCGAAGACACTTCGTTCTCCTCTTCCTTTGACACCGCTATCGCTTCAGCGTAACACTCCTCCTTTCCCAGACGAAGCCCTCTGGGCGAGTATAAATTACGTGCGCTAAGAGTCACGGGGATGATAGCGCTTTAGGCGGGCGACGTGAGCAAGCTGCGTCTTCCTAGAACGGTAGCCGTGAGCTACGAGGCGAGCGATCGAATACGTGACATCACTTAAGCGATCGACGATGACGAAAGGGCCGGTGTAACGAGCCAGAAACTTTTGGCACAGACCGCGCTTGCGGAGTGGTGTCCAAAGCCACACTTTGTCCCCTTTTTCGTACGACACGTCCTTGTGTCGCGAATCGTAGGCGAACTTGGAGCGGTCCTGGGACGCCAACGTACGGAGCTGAGCAATGCGACGTGCTTCTTCTGCGCGGCAGAGAGTCTGGGCAATAGAAGAGTCCGCACGAGCGTTTAAAGGTAGAATGGTGTCAAGGAAGCTGCGGGGTGGTCTAACATAAAGAAGATAGAATGGACTGTAACCAGAGGTTTCATGCTTTGCCGTGTTGTAGGCGTAGGTGATAAAAGGTAAGATGTCATCCCAATTTTTGTGCCTGGAATCGACGTACATCGAAAGCATGTTGGTCAATGTCCTGTTGGTGCGCTCGACGAGACCGTTTGTCTGCGGGTGATACGGGGTCGCGTGGCGAAACTGACAAGCACAGAGACGCAAGAGCTCTTCTACTGCATCGGCCACGAACTGGCGACCACGATCGCTCACAATAATACGAGGTGGTCCATGGCGCAGTATAACCGAAGACAGGAGAAAACTCGATACATCGATAGCCGTGGCCGTTGGCATCGCTTTGGTTTCCGCATAACGTGTCAGATGGTCAACGCAGACTATAACCCAACGGTTGTTGTTTGATGAACGTGGAAATGGGCCGAGAAGATCCACTCCAACCATTTCGAAAGGCGATGAGGGTGGTGTCACAGGGTGAAGGAGACCGACCGGAGCAGTATTTGGTCGCTTGAATCGCTGACACTTATCACAACTGGCCACATACTTTTCTGTATTGCGTCGCATACTAGGCCAGTAGAATCGACACAGTATGCGGTGGTACGTTTTGGCGAAACCCATGTGCCCAGCAGATGCGTCATCGTGCATAGCATGAAGTACGTGCGTTCTCAAATTCTTAGGGACCACTAAAAGAAGGCGGGCACCATCAGCTGTGTAATTCTTTTTGTAGAGCAAGCCATCTTGGGTAACAAAGCCGTTTTACTTTTCGGCTGAGCGGCTGAATCGAAGAGGGCATCCAAGCTGCGGTCGTTGCGCTGTTCCTTCCGGAAGGTGGCGAGATCAGGAAAAGCAGTATCATCGATGGCAGCTAGAAAATCGTCAAAATTGTCAGCTTCACATGCAGTTGTTGGTAGAGGGAGCCTCGAGAGACAGTCGGCGTCAGCATGATGGCGGCCACTCTTGTAACGAATTTCAAAGTCAAATTCTTGCAAACGTAGCGCCCATCGCGCAAGGCGGCCAGACGGGTCACGGAGACCAACCAACCAACATAAGGAATGGTGGTCGGTAATGATCGAAAAGTGCCGCCCGTAGAGATATGGGCGGAACTTATGGACAGCGAAAACCACAGCGAGGCACTCTTGTTCAGTCACGGTGTAATTCTTCTCGGCCTTGCTCAATGAACCACTGGCGTAGGCAACGGCATGCTCGGCGTCATCGAAGCGCTGGATGAGAACAGCGCCGAGACCTATTCCACTTGCGTCGGTGTGCACTTCTGTTGTAGCAGAAGGGTCAAAATGGCGCAGTATGGGCCCAGAAGAGAGAAGGAACTTAAGTTGGCGAAACGAAGAATCACAATCCGCTGTCCAGATAAAAGGCGTATCCTTGCACAGCAATGAAGTCAAAGGGTAGGCAGTACCAGCGAACTTGGGCACAAACCGTCGAAAGTAGGAGCAAAGACCCAAGAAACTTCTTAGTTCGCGTTGTGATTGCGGTTGTTGAAAACTGCTAACTGCAGCAACCTTCTGGGGGTCTGGACGCACACCATGCTTGTCCACGAGATGTCCAAGTACAAGCGCTTCTCGTTGGCCGAAGTGACATTTCTTCGAGTTCAGGGTAAGGGCAGCTTGTTCAAGGCACGTTAAAACAACGTCAAGTCGATTATTGTGTTCGGCAAAAGTGCGACCAAAAATGACGATGTCGTCAAGGTAGCATAAACAAATCTCCCATTTCAGGCCGCGTAGTACCGTGTCCATAAACCTTTCAAATGTCGCAGGAGCGTTGCACAAACCAAACGGCATGACATTGAATTCAAACAAGCCGTCTGGTGTGACGAAAGCGGTTTTCTCTTTGTCGACGGAATGCATGGGTATCTGCCAATAACCCGATCGGAGGTCCACAGATGAGAAGTAGGATGCGGAATGAAGACAGTCGATAACGTCATCTATACGGGGAAGTGGATACACATCCTTTTTCGTCACAGAATTGAGGCGCCGGTAGTCTACGCAAAACCTCCAGGACGCGTCTTTCTTTTTCACGAGGATGACCGGCGCAGCCCATGGGCTAGCAGAATCTTGGATGACGCCCTTGGCCAGCATGTCGTCCACCTGTTCAGCGATCACCTTGCGTTCAGATGCGGACACGCGGTATGGTTTCTGCCTTATGGGATGCGCGGAGCCTGTGTCGATCCTGTGGCGAGCCCGCGTATTTGGAACACGAACTTTGGTAGCGTCCTGGGTGAAATCAAACAATGAAGCATGCTTGCTAAGGACGCTGACCAGGGCTTGACGCTTCTCGGAGGGCAGTGCCTTGTTGACCATATTCAGAAACGGTGACGAGTCTTCAGGGACACCAGGGCCAGTTTCATGCGCTCGGCCTTCGAGCGAGGCGTCATTACTTAAGGCGTCTATGCTGAGGCTGGTATCCGCTTCAAACGAGGCAAGTCGCATACCGCTGGGTAGCACAACAGGCTGGTTTGATAAATTTGACACCCACAACGCACTTGTTCCACAGTCCACAGAGATAATACAACGAGGTACAAGCACGCCTTTCTTCGCAGTGACCGAAGGCACGGGCTCAACAATAGCATCAAATGCTTCGGTGTCGACACGACCAACAGTAACTTGGACGCTGGACAAGGAACGTGCCGGTAAGACGGAATCTTCAAGGACGGCGAGGGTGCGCGAACATGTAGCAGGTTGGTCGGCAGGAGGAGAGAGGAAGAGCTCGCCAGTACCGCAGTCAAGAGTGGCACCGCACTGTTGTAGGAAATCTAGTCCAAGAATGACATTATGCGTGGATTTAGCGAGCACTGCGAATTCGGCTTGATACACGCTATCAGAGAAATGAACGTTCGCGGTGCACACACCAAGGGGTCGGAGCAATTCTCCACTCACAGCACGAAATGTATTATCGTTATTCCACTGAAATATCACCTTACGGCCTAACTGAGTTTTGAAGTCCATGCTGATAACGGAGACACTCGCTCCCGTGTCCACTAAAGCCAGCGTAGTAACATTGTCCACAGAAACACAAATCTTGTTATGACACATGGTGACTGGCGGAGGCATAGGGGTGTGTAGCTGAAGATGACTGGCGACCTCACCTACATTGGTCGCGCCGCCTAGTTTCACGGTGGCGGTGACGTGAGACGTCGTCGAGGAGACGGGGACCTTCGGGGGCGCGAAGACGACGGCGTCAAGCTCCGCACAGAAGTTGGCGAGTCGCTGCTGTAATTCACCCGATGGTTTGTCCTGCTGTCGGAGTCAGAGGGCCAGTGTGTCCCGTCAACGTGCTCATCAACGCACCGTCAACGCACCGTCCCATGAGCGGTCGCTCATGGGACGGTGCTGACGTGCGACGGCGATAAGGACAAAATCGGGCGACGTGGCCGCGGACGCCGCCGTTGAAGCATATGGGGCGCTCACGGGACGCACTGATATTATCAGTAGAAAGATGAATGGCCCGGCCGTCCCACTCCTGAGGAACTGCAGGTGGAATGCGTGCGTAACCATCATACGACTGGTAACTCGGACGCGCATTCGTAGAAGGGCTTGGCACTCTAGGGCGAGGCGCGAAGTTGTAGGCATCAAAGGAGGCGGCGTTGATGGACGTCGCGCCAAAGTCGCAGGGAGGAAAGGGCTCTCGGGCCTTAGGAGTCGGGAGAGAAGCCGCCTCACGTCGGTCGAGCTCTTCGCGCACTACTTGCCGAATCACCGACGCAAGGTCAGATGGGGCTGGAAGCACGTCGACACTGGCGACATTAGTTACGTTGGCCAGGCGTCCGAACTTTGGCGTAATTCGTCGAGCTTTCAGAGCTTCAAATGTACGGCAGTGCATAATGACGTCACTTACAGACTCCAGACTGTCTTTTGCTATGAGGAACTGGTATACGTCCTCCGCGATCCCTTTTAGAAGATGACCAACTTTGTCCTCTTCTGTCATCCGAGGGTCCAGGGCCTTGCACAACTTGAGCACTTCCTCGATATACGTCGTGCAGGTTTCCCCGGGAAGTTGCGCTCGCTGCATGAGAGTTTGCTCGGCGCGCTTCTTTTTAGCTGCGGGATCTCCGAAGCACTTCCTAATTTCATCTACTAACGTCTGCCACGTCGTCAAGCTTTCTTCATGGTTTTCAAACCATACAGATGCTGTTCCCTTAAGGAAGAGGCCTACATTGTTCAGCTGGCCGGTAGCATTCCACCCATTAAACCGACTCGCCCGTTGGTAGAAGCTGAGCCATGCGTCGACATCCTCCCCAGGTTGTCCGGCGAAGGTTCGGGGCTCGATGTAGGGCTGCCATGGAATACTGGAAGCAGGTGGCAGGTTGTCGTTGTTGCCGTCAGAGGCCATCGCGGGTGGCAGGCCAGCAATTCGTCGACTTCGGCGAAGCTCCACGTATTGCGCCTCAGCGGTCGGTGCGTCGTCGTTCGTCGGAGGCGCCGTTATCGTACCCAGCACCTCCACCAAAAACTGTTACGATGGGGTGCGTTTATTTACAAGTGAATAAATGAAAGGGACGCAGGGTTGCCGCGCCGACACCGAGTTGCTTCGAAGAGAGACGCACTTCGTTCTCCTCTTCCTTTGACACCGTTATCGCTTCAGCGTAACACTATGTTCAGTGTTGCTGTGTTGTGTATGAATGAGTGTGCGGATGTGAGTTCTGTGTATGTTTGAGGTAAGCTTGAGGCATTTGAGCCAGGTTCACTGTTACATTGTAGAAAACGCACGAAGGTTTCCTTTTTCCCCCCTTTTTTTAAACGTTAGTCCTAGCAGCAAGAGTGATTTTACTCCTGGAGGGAGTTCATGCACACTAGCCCAACCAGCATTGTAAAACTCTGTGAGGGAGTAGCGTAGTTCCAGCCGAGAGTGTAGGTACTCCATTTCAAAAGCATGACGTTACTCTGGCGAGAGAGCTTGTTCACTCTCGTTCAGCCAGAGTACCAGAACTCTGTCGAGAGAATGTGCCTACTCTGTGCAGCAGAGAGTTGCCAGCACTCCTGAAAAGGGAGTGAAATATGGGACAAGCGTTTACTCTCGCAAAAGAGAGTTGCTAGCACACTCTTGCCGCTCTGAGCGTTGGGTCAGTTTACAGAATAGTGGTATTTTTTGTCGGTAAAAGTCATCGTAATGTTCTTTTGTTAAAGCTTTTAAATATTAACTTCAAATAAAATGTGAAACTCTTGGGCTGTTTCTAAAATGGTTATACTACCAATTTATGGCTGCACTGAAAATAGTTGCCTTATTAATCAGAAACTAGCGAAACAGTATTCGATTCATATTCGTATTCAGTGTATCCCTGAAACTATCAAGGCATGCACTCCACAATAGATGCAGCCAATAAGAAAACGCGCTCGACCACAGTTGTAATGGGCTAGTAAACCACCGCGTGCACTTCTTCTCGTCAAACTGATAGCCTAGCAGCGGGTCAGAAGGAGGTACGCCACAGTCTTTCAGAAATGAATCGTACATTGGCACCGGTTTCATCTGGGTTGTTAGAAGCTGGTTGCCGGGCTCAGCTAAAAATCACAGCATGTCCACGGAGTGAATGATGATGAGTGGGCGAAGCTGCGGAGGTTCATCGGTAAACCGTGAATCTTCCGTGAATTCTGCCCAGTACATCATCACCGACGTGAGATCGGGCGCGTTTATACTAAAGGTTCGATGAGTTATGACGACTTGCAGCTCACTTTAATTTTACATGTACGCTGTGAATTTTCGTTGTTTAGAAAACCATTGCTTTAGAAAACATCTGGCGTCTTTCGTTTAGCAGCTGGCGTCTTTTCGTTTTGCTTTAGAAACATCTGGCGTTCCTCCGTTTTGCTTTTACAAAACATCTGGCGTCTTTCCTTGGTTTATTTCATCAATCAACGGCGTTTTGAACAAAATTTTTATTGTTTAATCACGCACAGGAGAAATCTCACCAGGCACTACCTTGGAGGTAAAGAATGGCTGCTAATGGGAATGAGAGACAGAAGAAGTCGGCTTTTAGCTACCGCTGCGAATTTTTTATTGTTCAACAACGCGCAGGAAAAATCTCCCACCGGCACCACCTTGGAGGTCAAAGCGTAAGACTGGTTACGCACTACGACTACGACTACGAGGGACGAACGGGTGTCGCCTTAAGGAGCTTCGCCCCTAAAACACAACCACGGCTAAAACGACAACGTGAGCGTGGGTCGACCTATAGTGATGTTGCAGTTGACGATAAAAGCAGTTGAAAGCAGACACATTGGAATAATGTCGTTAGTGTGCAAACGAGAAGTGTGCACAGAAAGAACGTATTCTTTGCGCTGGTGCCGAGGCAAGGAGAAATGCTCGGGCGAACTGAAACGTTGAACCTCGGAAATAGCGCGTAGACGTTAACATTTAACTTACGGCGAGCCGACGGCAGAAAAAAAAAAACGCGGGAGAGTGTGCAGTGCACTTAAAAGCACAACTATAATATACATTGACAAAACTAGGCAAAAGTAGAGTAATGACGTTACGCACCCTATTTGGCGCTCAGCCAGCTAAACCAGCAGGGACGTTTTCTTATCTGCCTACTGACGAGTCTGATCCTCAAAGGAAACGACACAACACGTGCAAAGTCAACCAGTGTTTTTATTTGAAACCAAGCAGTCAATGTGGTACCGATATGACACACACTTCCCTTTTGCCAAGTTATTTAGGCACTTCACCAGCTTTCCGGTATTGCAGCTTTTGTGTGTACACGTGCAGCTGAACTTTTTGACGTCAGATGTACAGCCAACTTTATCGCCGTAAAATTTAGCTTGCCAGGGAAATGTGCAGTGGCATTTGCCGCAAGTTATAAGTGTTGAGCTGTTGGCGGAGAATTCAGGAACACCTGCAATGCCGGGCCCTAGCAAAAATAAAGCACACATTTGAAAACGAGAACTACGTTCTGGTAAAATGTTTGGCACAGGAAATTATTTCAGGTATTAACGACTGCATTTCTGCAATAAACGTTCCATTCCATGCTACAAGAGAACATGTAAGTGTTCACGCTTATTGTCATTAGAGAGTTTCTTTAAAAGATATGTTTATTAGAGAAAGAATACCACAGACTTCTCAAAAAATAGTTTAGATCATTTCATGCGTTAGGGCATATCATTTCTGTTGTCTGAGCATAGACAACAAATTATGAAATTGTTCAGTGAGTTGAGGTACATATTGCGCAGGTGTTTTAGTCGTTTACATCTTAATATGCCCATATTTCATTCATCATTTATAAAATTCCCATATCTTTTTTTAGGTGGTCCTTCAATAGTGGAATTATTTGATCGCTTCACCTTTTGTGCACGTGCAGATTTGACAACTTGCTACAAATTTCAAAGCACCTGTCAGCAGGGTGTCGGAACAAAATGTAGTTCGTGCTAGTTTTATTTTCGTTCCACTGAAAAAAAGGTTCCGTTTAGTTTTTGTGACGAAACAAAGAAATCATTGCCCGTAACGGCTCTTAACACTTTCTATCTGCATGAAAATATTTCGAAGCGAAATAACTCTAAAACATGCTATTTATATGTCCGCATCAGTAAATTACGAAGTGCCAGGCTTTTTAGTACGCAGTCGTGATTAATGCCCCCTTCTGGACATCTATTGTTGCGTCCGGAAGTTCAAGCACTCACTTGAAGATGCGGATGTGAATTTTAATTCTTGGTGAAAGCAGCTGCCAAAAGTTAAAAATAGAGCTAGGTTGTCCTGACCGTGTCCTCATATTATAATTATGTCGCTTATGTGCGGCAGCTATATGGTATGTTTGTATTTTGCAATGATAGAGGTAATGATCTTTTAAAGCCCTCCCTGCCTCTCTGCCCGCGAATACGTTAGCGTAGCATGACGTTTTTTTGGTTAAAACGTCAGTTCTTTTTTCGTTCTTCGTTTTTGCTTTTCGTCAGCCATTTTCGGATGTCTTGCTGGTATATTCACATTGAATAATTGTGCAGTTAAAATTACCGGAGAACAACTTTATGCTCATCAGGTGATGTGAGCGGGAACATAAAATACGCGAAGAAAAAGGCACACGAAGTATTAGCTCTCAACTGTAACATCCCGGTACTAAATACACCAGCGAAGTCTGCTACCTCATTAGCTCTTTGTCGGTGGGTACACAACGCAGTGTTTTGCTGAAGCCTGCACGTTTACCGAACAGCGCGCAGTGTACTTTACAATGCAACGCTTATGAAATAGATATGGAGGCTTTTAATATAAAGAGGCGAAGGCCACTGGAATAGTGAGAGCTGTGGTTACGAATGGCTAGTGTTTTTATTGGTGTCTTTCAATATTTGTGTTAGTAAGCACTGAACTAACGGTAGCAGCTATTCCATAGCATTAAAACGTCTTCCTCATACCGCACTATGTCTATAATTTAAGTTGAGCAACGTTATCTAAATAGATACACATTCCCGTGCTCCAACGTCTGACAAAATATTTTCGGAAGTACAATGCATCACACCCAAGCTTGGGAGCTTTTTTTTACGTCCTCTGGATATTTTTACGTCCTCCGAAGTTCCAAATAACTAAATTTCACACGCTGGTTGCCATGCATGTCGCAAACCTCGATGAAAAGTATGCATTCAGATGACGACCACTGTGGCTAAAAGCCCCGCCAATGACTAACTTGAAAATTCGTGGCGATCTTATGTGTGAGACAGATAATGTAGTTTATTGGCTTTAGTGCTCTATCCACAAGTTGCAGTATATCGGTCAAACCGAAAATCCATTTCGCTACCGTTTTAACAACAACAATGTGCATGTGCACTCCATGCTTCTATTGCCAATATCTAGACACGTCGCCAGCACCGGGCATACCTTTGAAACTCTTGGGGCGACTATACACGTTTTGCCCAAACAATGCGCATTGAGGGTAAAATCTTTACATAGTATGAGTGTCTGCAAGTTGAGAAGCTCAGTACTAAGTTTAGAGGAAGAAGTACTTGGTCTTCATCGAATGCCTCCATTCACATGAATGAATTCATCCGTAATGGAGCAGCATGAATCACTCACCAGTATATCCTGTTATGTCATCGTTTGGGTTATGTAAAAGATCATGGGGTCCTGGTGCTGAAAATAGAAGTAGCTGATGTTTCACCGTGAAGAATCAAAATGCTGTACACTTTGAATAACGATACATCTAGTGCACAAGCCAGGTGCAACGTGTCTGATATAGCCGAATAGCGATGGACTTGGCATATTTCAAGCATTCAAAAATGTCAAATAAAGAACATTTACTGTTCTTTGCGTGTCAGTAGGTACTCTGAAACTAGGTGCCAGGTTTGCGCCCACGACACCACGTGCACCCCTATTAAAAATTTTACTCGACATCTGCGAAAATCAGTTTAAGTTTATTTCTGGCATAACCATGGAATGTGTAGTTATGTCACTGTAGCCGTAGCGAGCCAATACTTATGAGGGTACCTAAGCGTCTGTGACAACGTGCAAATGTGAGAATATTATTCGTCATGGCGAAAATACTGTCAGTATGGACTTTGGAAGCATAGCGAGGTTTTTTTTGTGTTCAACGAAACGCTCATTCCTGCGCTGCGATGGTGTCGTACTTCGTTGGAAGCACTGCCTAAAGTCAGGAGAACGGTCTGAGTCCCCAACCCCCCTTCCAGTATTCACCAGGGGTTTGAGTTATTTCAGCTGTTTACAAAAAAGAAACAGTGTGTGAATGTCTCAACAAGGTATCAATGACTCTCTCATTCTCCCTCTTAATTTCCTCCGCACCTTTGCTGAAATCACTAGAGACCCGCTTCGATGAAGGACAGTGACAGCATTGATAGACAGGAAAGCATTGAACGGACAGTGAACTGGCAATTGCAAACACGCTTTCCTGCTTGGCCTGGCTATGTGGAAGCGAACGGTTCAAGTTTCATCGAAAATTCTAAAGCGCAACAGTGGTTCCTTTCCCAGCACGCGCTGTCTAGTGAATCGCCAACCAGGCAGTGAACAGCCAGATGCGCGTCCACTGTCGCCCCTTGCAGCGGCGGCAGAATGCAACGGGAGCGCAGCGGTCAGTGCGCTCCGCTGCTGAGTGGTAGCAATGGCTGTGGTCGTGAGGCTTTCTGTCACGACTTTCTGCCGCGGCGTCCAATTTTGGTGGTGTCACACAATCAGAAGAGTAATGGTCCCACATTAAAGTATATTGATTGCAACTGCTACAATTTTTAACTCACAGGGTCAAAGTTAGTCTAGGTTCAGAGTTGAGATATAACGCTCTCCTGGACAGCCATAACGTAATGAAATGATGCATATAAAACAGTTGCATGGTAGCACACATGGTCCTGCCCAATTCTAATGCACCATTTAGATGTCAGTAGATTTATTGCCCTTGATTGAAGCGGTGAAACTGCTTAAAACCGTGGGCGCTGATATGAAAGAACTGCGCAGCAGCTGTATCGGTGTGTTTTTGTCGCCCTTAGATACATAAAACTGACACTTCTGCGTAGTCACCCCTTAACTAATAGCTTTCTGCCCATTTCATGCATCAGTGACAGCGGTTGTATCAACAATTCGGAGAAACAGGCATGCAGCTGAGGAAAGTGTAGTTGATGAACCTAAATATGTCATATCCTATTTTTAATTACTGAATGCGCAGAGCGCACTTTGCGAATTCCATATATTACATAGATATTCAACGTCTCAAATGAAGTAATAAAGTTCCATAGACGTCTCTTAGAAAGGATGAAGTGTAATGTGTTCGACTCCTGCATGGAAGCATTACATGATCTATAATTACGTGATAATACAATTACAAAAAAACAATTCAGTGTGGAAATATAATTGCCTGCAAATGTGAAACGCCTAATCTCCGCGAATCTTATCATAACCTTGTCTAACTTGTGAAAATGACACCGACATTCATTTTGATTTATTCATGTGGGCCGGAGTATCAAGATGCATTTCCGGTTTGTCGAATCGTGTCTCTTTAAACAGCTTTCATTTTTTATCTTTGGGGCAGTGCAGTATATAATTTTGGTATAGCACGTCCTACTTGTATAATGATAGATGTATTGGTTTAAAAAGATGTTGCTCTAGCAGCGATGATAAAGGATTTTTAGTGAATTGCGACATTGTTATTTTTTCGTGATATTAGGTATCCTTTATAAGGCTGTTTGGGGGGGGGGGGGGGGGTCGGAGATCTCTGTTCGTTCTGCGTTCGTTCTGGCGGTGTTCCGTCACAAAAGTGAGCGGCCCGCAGCTTTCTTCCGCCGAGAGGAAGAGGACAGCCAATCGTCAAGCGGTGAGCGGCGAGCTTTCCGGAAGTAGACGCGCATCGTTTGTCCTCGGCAAGGGGACAGTATATTTCAAAACGAAGTGTTTCTCGCCTTCTAATAAATACAGTTGTTATACGAAAAGTTATTGTTTTACTTTTCAAGCTCAGACAGTTTCTGAAACAGCAATAGGTTTGAGCGCTGATATTTATTGGTGTTAGTTTTTCTAACGTGTTCGCTATGTGAAGTCGCGCACGCGAAAAAAAAAGAGAATAGTAGCGGTTGGCGCAGTTTTTCAAGATGTCGTCCCAACGGAATGTCTGGCTTGGCTCCCGAGTGTCGAATCGTCAAAAGGAGCTTCTGCTGGCTTTTTAGATGTGAAGCATCTTACAGCGGAGTTCATTCCGGTGGTGGTGGTGTGCGGCGTGACCACCTTTACTGTGCATGCGCAAACCATCTCCACTTCCCCTCCCCATTCCCCCTCTCCCTCTCCACATCACCTCTCCCCATTCCCCCTATCCCCCTCCCATTTCCCCCTCCTTTCCCCTTCTCCACTGCCCATCTCCACTCCCCCTTTTCCTTTCCTCTCCCCATCTTCTTTCCCCCTCTCCCTTCCCCTCCCCCTCTCCGTTCCCCCTCTCCGCTTCCCCTCTCCCCTTTACCCCTCACTACTCCACCTCTGAAACGCGGGCTCTACATGCGGAAACACTGCTTCGCATCGCCTCATGGTCCTCTTTAGCAGGAGATGGTGTAATTTTATAAAAGAGCACCCACAACCTACGCCGTCGTGCCCACTGGGGCCGTCGTTCACGAGTGAGGACCGGGACGACACGTGGCAGTAGCTGGTAGCGCTTTTGAACTAAAATGTCCCTGCGCGTAAGACCACAGCCCAGTGGCATGCCCGTTCATTTTGTTCACACTGTTCGTTTCGAGAACAGAAAGAGACGCAGCACTCGCTCATGCCTTTAAACGCATCTCGCACCTCCAACCGCAAGAGAAGCATACGTCGGAAGCGCCATTTTCTCAAAATCAGCTGTTGCGTCAGCCGCAACCTCCGCATCACGCCGTGCGAAGCCGTTTGTTCGCTTGAGAGAACGCGTGCGAACGGTATCGCGCTCCGTTTGTTTGTAGCAGACGACATGCTCGTTATTACGCGGTATGACGTCACCAAAAAATAAAAGATCAAGCAAAAAGAAAAATGGCTACGTCCCTCAGAGACATGGTTTTTTCCGGCTTCTGCCAATCGCGTACGCCGCCAGAATGGGTACAGAATGAATGGAACAGAACAGAGATCTCCGATCAGCCCACTCGTTATGCCGCGATATGACGTCACCAAAAAAGAAAAGATCAAGCAAAAAAGAAAAGAAATGGCGACACCCCCCGGCCTTGAGTGGCATCTCCCGCTTCAGCCAATCAGCGCGCTTGTTCTTCCCCAGCAGAACGAACAAGCAGAACGAACAGTCTCCGATCGCCCCCATGGACTGTTTTATTTTCTAATTTCCCGAAAAGAGCCAACAACTTTACCTGCAAAGGATTATTCACAAACGTCACAGCTTCAGGTGTGAAGATACTATGAACTCACAATAAATATTTCTATTCACACAGCGCTGAAATCCAATGGAGAGAGCCTGAAATTATAGAATTCGTATCCTTTCTGCGCAATATAATGTGTCCCTATAATTGTAGAAAAACGAAACGCTGAATAAACGCAAGGTTATAACAGTGTCATCTCCGTAATAGACCTAAATGATTGACGAAGTTGATGGCTGAGTTGTGAAAGTTCCGAATGTGTATATGCTCGATTGTCGGGAATCTCAGCTGTATATAGATGGCACATCACAGGAGTAAACACCTCTGTATTACATTTGATTATTCTGCAGCGAGAAGTAAACTGAAGAACAAATGCAAAACAGCGGGTTCAATTGCCACTCAGCTCGTTCTTGACAGCGTTTTCCTTTTGACTGCTGGACACATATAAGTATCCCGGCCAAAAAAGGGAAGGCCGTATATAGAGAACATAAAGTTGGTAATGTTACCACCACTGTTTTACGCTAAGCTTTCCAATTTCGAAGTTCACTTTGCAGTTAGAGATGTGGGGTAGTCCATGTTACAGAAATAGATTTCACTCGGGAACTCATTTTTTATTATTATGCGTACTATTCGTTTCTAACAGTGTGCGTGTCGCGTAAATCAGACATACAATTGTCTTGAGACCAGTCCTTGTGCTTCAGTCGTAATTTAACCTCAAGCCATTCATGCTAACATAAGACAGCTCTTCAAGGTATAATCATCAAAGTACGCCGGTGTTCTACTTACGGGGCGCCATGGCTATGCCATACACATCCGGCAGTTCCAGTTCTTCAGCTTTCCTGTCTGAAAATCAAATATTAAATAGATCACACGTGCATAAACACTCAATATTACCACGTTATTGTGTCGGTGAAGTAGAGAGCAAGCACAGCGTTAGCTGAGTACTATTGTATTTTTAGATGCGAAGCAGCTTTTACGCTGGGCTGTGTGCGTAGTTCTATTGGCGACAGTCCGCTCTCTACCACTAGCATAGCCATCTGAGCACGCGCTCGCGTCAAGGAGAAGTCTTCTTCGTCTTCTTCGACCGCCTTCATGATGCAACGTGCAGAGCACTTTAGAGGCCCGGGCTGCCGTATGCCGTCCTAGCTTGACGTAACGCAGACAAATCCCCGTGTGCCGGCACGCGCTAGCGCGTTCGGGCCTGTGTAAGGAGCTGGCTAAGACGCTGCGGCCTCTCCCCCTTACACTCTCTCAGCGCTCATGCGATGGCGTCGGGAAACGATATTCTGCAGACGCGCGATGAACGAACGGGTTGTATCCTAGTAGAACGCTCTGGCACGCGCTAGCACGTTCGGGCCTGTGTAAGGGGCTGAGTAAGACGCTGTGGCCTCTCCCCCTTACACTCTCTGAGCAATCAGGTGATGGTGTCGGAGAACGAGATTCTGCAGACGCGCGATGAACGAACGGGTTGTATCCTAGTAGAACGCTCTGACACGCGCTAGCGCGCTCGGGCCTGTGTAAGGGGCTGGGTAAGACGCTGTGGCCTCTCCCCCTTACACTCTCTGAGCAATCAGGTGATGGCTTCGGAGAACGAGATTCTGCGCACGCGCGATGAACCCGCGTGGCGCACTCCAACAAGAGTTCGGGACGAGTAACAGCAACAGCAACTACAGTGAATTCATGGTGTGCTCCACTTGCAAGGACGCGTTAACATCGGTCAATGCGCGCGTGATGGACGGAACTTTAAGTCGACCCATGCGTTGCTTCGCATCCCCCCATGATTCACTTCAGTGGGAGATGGTGTAATTTTCTAAGTGACCATGCGGCAAGAAAAGACAGAAAACAGTCGAAATGCAACAATCTTGGTGAGCACAAGTGTACGACATGTTAAAGTCAGTTCAGTGGATCAATCCACCCATGTGTGTGTGCGTGTGTGTGTGTTTGCGTGTGTGTGTCACATGCAAGATTTCGTGGTATTCACGTAATTTGAAGGATGCACAACGTCAATATTCGGGTGAGAGATGTAATGTGATCGCAATCAAAATTGTTTACCATGCTAAGCGGCAACAGCATTTAAGGAACTTTAAGGATAGCGCTGTGGCAATCATTATTCAGAAAAACGCTAATGCGAGCACTATTACATTGTACACATAGAACAGTGCAGGTATCCCAGTTATCATGCTGCATATTCTTAAAAACAGGAGAACAATTTTGCACGTCGCGCACATAACGTGCCATTTGAGTGTAATAGGCGTTGGTAACTTTACTGTAAATTATACGACGGCTACTGTCAACATGTTTTACCCGCAAGCGTACGTGCCCCCATCTATAAAATCACCGTCGTAGAGTGTGTGCGCGCAAAAGAACATCATCATTACAAAAACCTTACTACTCAGTCATTCAGGCGTGGCAGTGAAATATCCTACCGCACAGCTACGGCACTGCTTGAAATTGCTTCGAGAAAAGAATCGTATAGTGGAGCCTTGCCGGATGACGAGTCACACGAAGAGATGTAATATTGACGCAAGGGAGACTGCCAACCACAGTGCCTAGCCTCTTCAGCGAGAACCATGAAGTTAGTTGTGCGCGCTCTTCGTGTCAGGCAGTTTAGAGTGGAAGCCCTTGCTTTGTATTTTCGCCCATGTGTCTTCTTGCATCTACCTGGTAGCCTGGTGACATTTTATGGGGAGGGACTGGATACGGTGGATGATACGGTCGCCAGAGCACACCTGAGAAACAAGCCCGGTGAGTACGACAGAGCTTGCCGCTCACCAGTGTTAGCTATTTTTTTTAGCGGGTAGCTAGCGCCACCAATCCTGTGCGCCTGATCAGCGGCGTGGCTTGGGACTAGCCTGGTTGTGGGATTGTCTCTAGAGAGTGTGCGCGTTCGTGTGACGGCGCGGTTGAGCGTATGCGAGTGCGAGAGAACGTGAGTCTGAGTTAGATGGACGCTGTGTGTGTCGCCCCGTGTCACGGACTTCTGTACGTGTGTTCCTTCGTGTGAGCATTTCTTTCTTTCAACTTATTAAAACCGTTCTTTTTATTTTACCAAGCAATCCTGTGATTTGTGAGTCCCGGATTTCTAACACCACCTACGCGCTACTCGCCGTTTCCAGGAACTATAGACACAATTCGATCCGCTACCTCAACGCACCAGAACTATGAACCTAACACCTTTTAATGCTACTGCGCCAGCACCAGCGCAGCTTGTCAACCAAACCAGGAAGCCCAAGACATTTCACGGAGCTACTTTCGAAGCCCCGACGAGTGGCTTGAGCATTTCGACGGGGTTGCCATAATCAACGACTGTACCGAAGAACATAAGCCACGCTATGTGTTCTGCGCTCATGATGATTCCACGAAAGCATGGTTTGAGAACCACGAGGCATTCACAGAGTTGCTTTACGAGACATTCACAGAGTTGCTGTACATCGCGTATTCAAGAATGGGAGGTTCTCTGCGGTTTTGGCATTGTAGTGACTGTCCGTTTGCTCATCTGGACCCTTTTGAAAGTCACCAAAGACTGCAATTGAGAGCTAAGCAGGAATGCGTAGTCCAGAGGGACACCGTAAACTGGGTTACATTGTGCACGGAGCAAAGGATCACCACTCCCGTCGTATACAGCCACTGTGGTCAAGATGTCCTGCTCGACATGACGCTCGGAGAAGTTACTGTTCCTATGTACCCAGTGGGGGACGGACAAGCCTTCATACAAAAAAGTCAACCGCTTGGACGAGCTACACCAGTAGAGGTACTGTAGGTTTTTGCACGAAGAACCATTTTGGATGAAGCTGCGCAGGGAAAGAAAGCGGTGAAAGAGGCGCCTGCGTCACTGAACGACAACCGGTACGACGCTGTGACGTGAACCTTGGACCCTCTGTGAGAGTCCCAGTATTCAGAACACGTGGACGTTTTGAACGAATTCCGAGAATGCTTTGCAATTACTCCAGCAGTATTAAGCTGCACAAGTGTGCTGAAGGGGGGTGGGATGGGCATTGTAGAAGTGCCGGGTAGAACCCCTGTTGCAGTGCGTCCACATCGAACAAACTCCGAATGGCGAGAAACAATCCGAATAATTGTCATGGAATGGAAGGACCTCAGCATAGTGACCGAGACGAACTCCGAATATGCCAGCCCCGTGCTCGTAGTAAACAAAAAGAATGGGGATAAGCGCCTTCTTATCGACTACCGAAGGCTTAACGCGCAAACCGTGAAGGAGAACCCTTCCAACATAGATGATCAGTTCGAAGGCCTCGCAGGAGCTACCTACTACACAATTCTGGCTTTGGCTCAAGGCTACTTGCAAGCGCCCTTGACAGAAGAAGCCAAGAAGAAAGCAGCGTTCATCACTCCAGAAAAAACTGGTCATTAGAAAGAATGTTTTTTGGTCTTACAAATGCGCCTGCCGTGTTCCAACGGCTTATGAATCGAGTGCTCGGACCACTAAGGGGTGAAATCGTGTGGTGCTACCTAGACGACATCCACATACCGGCAAAAGAGTGGAGTGAAGTGGTCGTGCGATCGCGTCAAGTCCTGCAGGCATTCAGAGATGCGGGTTGACACTGAGACTCAGCAGGTGCTCATTTGCAAACGACCGTGTGGACTTCCTGGCTTTCCGTCTGATGGGTGGACTAGTACAGCCACGCGAGGTCAAAGCAAACGCAATATCTGAGTTCCCAAGGCCAAGGAATGTGCATGAGGTGAGGCGTTTCCACGGATTGAGTGGATTCTTCAGGAAGTTCATTCATAAGTACGCCTTGGTTTCTGAACCACTAACAAGACTAACCAAGAAAGATGCAGTATTTGAATGGAAGTCGGACCAAGAGAGCAGTTTCCAAGATCTGAAGGAAAAAATACGCCAAAGCCAGTGTTGCAGCTGTTTGATCCAAAAGCGGAAACCGAATTGCACATTGACGCCAGTTCCAAAGGGTTAGCAGGAATGCTGCTTCAGAAAAAGGGTAACAATTGGCACCTTATGTGCTGTGTAAGCAAGAAGGCAACTGAATCAGAAAGCAGATATTATTCCGCGACTTTGGAACTGATGGTCATTGTGTGGTGTGTTGATCGACTGCGGTTCCTACTCTTGGGCATATATTTCACGGTGGTCACAGACTGCCAGGCCCTCATTTGTTTGAATGCACAGCGAACACAGAAACCACAGATTGCGCGATGGTATACCTCATTCAGCAATTTGAATTCACAGTAAGGCATCAGCTGGGTCGCGGATGGAGCATGTCGACTCTTTGAGTAGAGCGCCAGTAAAATGTCCGACTGATACCATGGATGATCTTTTGGAGAGACGCGTTGAGGTGTGCCTGACCTGTAGTCTAAAAGACCAGACAGTTGCCACTCAAAGCGGAGACGAAGAGTTGCGAGAACTTATACAAATACTTGAACAGCCGGAACGTAACCGCTCGAGAGAAGACAAGAACAGAACACAGGACTGTGTGCTCAAGGATGGTTGACTCATGCGGATCATCGACTCTGACAACGAGACGGTAATGAAGTTTGTGCTAGCGAAGTGCATGAGGAAAGCAGTTGTGGTCCAATGTCATGATCTGCTTGATCATTTTCCTGTGGACCGAACTGTGGAAAAATTCCAGGAGTCTTCCTGGTTCCCTCGGATGCGCAACTACGTGCGAAAGCACATCTAAGAGTGCTTTGAATGCATCTTCAACAAGGTCCCTCGTGGGAAAAAGGAAGGGCTCCTCAACCCCATTCCGCCTGGCAAACGCCCCTTTGAAACGGTGCACATCGACTACATGGCTCCATTCGTTCCAAGCAAAAAACGAAACCAGCACCTTGCAGTTGACAATTTGACGAAATTCGTGCGTCTTTTTCCTACTCGAGATACATCAACAAAGTATGTATTGCGCGCAATCGAAGAGCTCATCCTCGAGAGAGGCCTTCCTAAAACCATCATTACGGATCGAGGCAGTTGCTTCTCCTCAAGAGCCTTCGAAGCGTTCTCCGCGACACGAGGTGTCCGACACGTTCTGAACTCGGCACGCCACCCTCATGCTAACGGACAAGTGGAACGAGTGAATCGTTCTGTGTTGCCCGTCATCACTACGGCAATGAAAGAGCCAGAGCACCGTGATTGGGATGCAAACCTCAAGTATGTTCAGTGCACTTTAAACAACGCCGTGATCAAGAGCACGGCAAAGACCCCTTACGAAGTGCTACGTAGTTACAAGCCCTTTTTTTATGGGTTAGCCCTGCAAGAGGCGAAAATGAATGATGAAAACGCTTGGATGAACCCAAGTGAGCTTCAAGGAACTGCGCGACATGACTTACTGGAACAACAAGCAAGAATCAAAGCATACGACCACCGGCATTACCCTGCAAGGATGTATGATGAGGGTGAAGTGGTGTTTTTGAAGGCAGCGCCCTAACACACGGGAAATCCCACTAAAACACAACCGAAGTACCGAGGCCCCTTAGTGATAACCGAAGTGTTGCCTTCCGACACGTAAAGAGTGGCACAGTTGAACAAAGATACTGGGAGTAACTACGCAACGACGGCGCACGTTTCGCAGTTCAGGTGTGGTCTGCAACAAGTAAAACGTTTCACCTAGACGACGACGAAGACGACGAAGAAGAATCCGAGCACCAAACAGACCAGGATTAGTGCGACGAGCCCTTGGCAGTTAGACGCCGACGCAGGCAACGGGTAGTACCTGCCAGACTACGCGACTGTGTGATGTAAAACAGCCACCATTTTTTTATTTTGCAACCACCAGAACAGGACGTTAAGGCTTCAGGACGGCCGAGTGTTAGCTATTTTTGTTAGCGGGTGGCTAGCGCCACCGATGCTGTGCGCCATGATCAGCGGTGTGGCTTGAGACAAGCCTGGTGGTGGGTTTGTCTCTAGGGAGTGGGCGCGTTCGGGTGATGGCGCGGTCGGGCGTATGCGAGTGCGAGAGACCGTCAGTCTGAGTTCGACGGACGCTGTGTGTATCCCCCCGTGCCACGGACTTCTGTACGTGTGTTCCTTCGTGTGAGCATTTCTTTCTTCCAATTTATTAAAACCGTGTTTTTTATTTTACCAAGCCATCCTGCGATTTGTGAGTCGCGGATTTACAACACCACGTACGCGCTACTCGCCATTTCCAGGAACTATAGACACAATGCGATCCGCTACTTCAACACACGAGAACTATGAACCTAACACCTTTTAATGCTACTGCGCCACCACCAGCGCAACTTGTCAACTAAACCTGTAAGCCGAAGACATTTCACGGAGCTGCTTTCGAAGACTCCGACGACTGGCTTGAGCATTTCGACGGGGTTGCAATAATCAACGACTGTACCGAAGAACGTAAGCCACGCTATGTGTACTGCGCTCATGATGATTCCGCGAAAGCGTGGTTTGAGAACCGAGAGGCAACGCTGACGACGTGGGACAAATTTCGTCGGCAGTTCCTCAGCGGCTTTGGCAGAGCGAACAGGAAGGAGAGACCTGAGTGTGCAATACTGGCAAGAGTCCAAGGTATAAGCGAAAAGGTGGCAGCATTCATAGAAGATATGGATAGGCTCTGCAGGCGTATGGAAACCACTATGACTGAAACTAAAAAAGTTCGCCACCAAATGCGCGGTGTGAAAGAAGAAATTTTTGCCGGCCCCTGCGGTACTCGCGGAGTCCCATCATAAAGCCACTGCTATGGAGAAGACCCCTTCAGTAGCATCCTGGGCACTATAACCGCGATGTAGAAGCGAGGACACTTCTCTGACTCTCGGCAGTCACATCAGCGCCTTGCGAGAGCTCAGTATGGCTGTTATCAAGGATGAGCTACAAGCGATGCAGATGACTGCTCCAATTGTAAGTCTGAGCTCCGTTGCCGAGATGGTGTGTACCGATGAACGACAGATGGTCTACGTTCCCCAAATGTACGAGGTGCCACAACAGCGGCAGTGCGTGGAAATACCCTACGGGGAAGCAGTGCGACGTCCTCCACCGTGCAGTGCTCCCAGCATGTGGCAACCCGCTCATCAATTGGAGGTAGGCTTCAGTTCTCGCAGCCCACCGTTTATCGCCGAAGGAATACCAAGGAACAGAGATGTCTGGCACACATCGGGCTACAGGCCCCGTTGTTTTTGTTGTATGGAAACCGGACACATCTATCGAGCATGCCCTTACCGCCGTGTCGATTTTCGTGGCTTTTCGTTGAATGCACCTCGTGCGCGAACTGGTCAGTGACCGCTGAAACTAGAGAGCATCATCTCGAACCGTCTCAATGTCGAACATCCAAAGCATAAGCCGCGTTCGTCGTGGCCTGCTCGTTTGGGTCACTAAGGCCAACTTTTTCACGCTGCGCTTCGGTACGCCGCTCGCCCTGTCCTGCGGGTCGGAAAAACTAAATTCGGCGACCACCAGAAGTAACGCCACTGACACTAACCGCAAAGAAGATCCTCCATAACGAGTGGCGAAAGCACAGATACACGTCAAGCATTACAACCGTGACCAACGAAGAAGTAATAGCGATAATGGATACCGGAGTAGACACCTCCGTTATGAGCATGAACCTTGCCCGCAAACAGATTTCCACTCAGTAGTCTGGGTCGCAGATTCGAATGGCAAGAATCCATCTCTTAACTCCAGCGGGAAGCTGCACAGCGTGATTAAGCATTCGTGGGTTCATGTGTCTCAGGGATTTGATTATACTGCCGAGTTGCTTGATGCAACTAATTCTCGGAATGGACTTTCTGAAGGCTAACGAAGCCGTGATGAACGTGCAACAGTCGCAGGTAACGTTTTCTATGGCGCACGCCTTAGCGGGCAAGACTGACGACAGTTATGTCGCTGCCTTTGCGATTGTTGACGAGAACGTCACGTTACTGCTGAAGAGTAGTGTATTGACCCTCGTAACCTTCGATGTATTCGACGAATATGAAGGCATTGCAGATGCAAATATTCCGCTGTTGCTGAAACGGCACATCTGCACTGTCCTGGCTCTTGTTCTGCTACAGAAAACGTGCTCTCAAGTTCTGCTGTCGGACTTGAGCAATGAGTTTTAAAACGTGATTCAAGACACCGCTGTCGGCTTCTTCAGCGAAATCTGGAGTTCTCCTCCATCGGCGCGTTGGAGGCGGCTTCACCGGAGGCAACAACTTGTGCTGACCTGGGAAACCGCATTCATATTCATGCTGACTTGTCAGATGCGCAAAAGGAGCGGCTACTACGCCTTGTAGAATTCTCGGGTTGCGTCTCCACAGCATCGAAATGCTGCAGTGCTACGAAGGAATCGGTGCGACCTTTTCGCCAACGTCGATACCGCTTATTTCCGAAATAAAAGGGGGCGATGAAGCGTCCGCTTCATGAAAGGCTTCATCAACCACCTAAATTCAACCACCAAATGGCATTAAACCCCCTACAAGGTGGTGGACGTCACTAGTTGCACTAGTAAAGAAAAAAAGAGAAGACATTTCACTTCTGCGTTAACTGCGGACGGCTTAACAGATTAACCAAGCGCGATGTTTATCGCCTGCCACGAACTGATGATGCCTTGGACGGTTTACTGCATGCTCAGTTCTTTACATCATTCGACATCAGGTCAGGGCGCTGGCAAACTAAAGTTGAGGGCGACAGCGAGAAAACCGCTTTCGTGACTCCCGACAGGCTTTACGAATTTGCAGTACTGCATTGCGGTCACTAGTGCTGGGCACTATCGAAGATACATGTATCTTGATACTATCTTAGATACTCTTCGGGTATCTTGTATCTGTATCGCCATACGTCTCGCAAGACGAGTATCTGTATCTGTATTTCCGATACATTCAATAATCTATCGTGTATCCTAAGATACAAGATACTCCTATAAGATGATGATGATGATAGATTCTTTTATTAGGAACACCGCCGTACGAAACTATAATCGCTGGCTCAACTCTGGTTCTCAAGCTGGTACTGGTGCTACTAAACTGCCTGCATAAAACTAAGCGCAGTGACATAATTTTATTTTTCCGCCAGAGTCCACCAGTGAGTGCAGGCGATGGCGTGTGCGCGTCCGTTTTGGTGGAGCAGAGCAACATGGTAACGCTCGAGTAGTCTCGACAGAACAAGTGCGCAAACGTCTATGCTTAGCTGACGTGCCTTTCTTTTTCTCGATTACTTTTCTTTTTATTTGTGCCATTGCCATGACACTTACCCTTATCCACTGTCCAGCGCCACTTACCACAATGCGTGCGGCGATGATCGCGCGACTTCTGATGCCGCTTCCCTGCGTAGTGCTACGTTACGAAATCTGAAGCATGTAGGGTTGCTTTGCGTCTCGTGGCTTTCACACATCAGCAATTCGAAGGGTCTTGTCGATGTAAGTTGGACTTACATGCGATTGAGTTATGTGCAAATAATATTCTAACTATACCACCACTAGTACCAATGCTAGACCTTATAGATGAAGCGCTTGCATAATAGAAGATATGTTCGTGTACGGTATATCTTTCTTCCTGCTGTCGATCGAATCCCGGCCGCGGCGGTCGAATTTTCGATGAAAGCGAAAATACTTGAAGCCCGCGTGCTTAGATTTAAGTGTATACGTTAAAGAAACCCAGGGGGTTGAAATTTCCGGAGCCCTGCACTACGGCGTCCCTTATAATCGTATATCGTGGTTTTGGGATGTTAAACCCTAACAGTTAATGTTATTATCTTGCTGTTATCTTTATTGAAAGAGTTCTTGAAATCATAATTTGATTGTTAGGACAAGTGCTTTCTTAGTTGTCCTTCGTTCGCATCCCGTACATTACTTACGGCTCTGAAGTGTTTTTTTTTCGCTCTGGTCACAGCAATATGTCTCTTGTAACGTTCTAATAAGCTCTCTACTTTATTCTTACTTTGAACTGTCTGCTTTATTTCTGCCGCTGTTTACACATTTATATTTCACTCGAGCTTACTGTTCTGCCGAGGCGATTTTGAAAACAAATATGTAATTATGTGGGCGCGCACTCAGTATACAGTGCCATACATCCTGCTTAGTAGTAAAACAGCGAAATTGAGTTTGCGTTATAATTATGAAAATAATTAGGAGCCATCTTAAAGTTGTTAGGAAGGAGATTCGAGAAACATTGCTATAGCGAATGTTCGGTTTTTTTCATGAGCATCAAAATGAGCCGTTTCAGTCAATTTTTCATAGGCACTAAATATTTTTATTGTCTTACATTAACAGGTAAGTTCACAATACTTCGTGCTTAGTTGACATAGATATCAGGGGTGCCGCCTCTATTGTGTATCAATATATATGCAGGATGGATGTTTGATACAGAACGCCTTTTCTATTTTATTGACATATATTTGGTTTCTTTTTTAGGCCTCCCTATTTTTTACTATTACAAGTCGCCAGGTTATCGGAGCTGTAGGGGGCAATAGCGTGAATAGCGGCGGTTTGCTGCGACGATTTCTGCAACTATACTGCCAGGCGCACTTATTTATTTTAGTGTGATCGGGTTTAAACCGCAAAAAAAAATTATTAGCAGCGCTCGGCTCAAGCTGCGACGCGATATTTCGGAAGCTTCGCAGTTGTTTCAGATTGCCCTGTTAAGATTACATGCGAATCCCAGCCGCGGCGGCCACATTTCGATGGAGGCGAAACGCTAGAGGCTCGTGTACTTAGATTTAGGTGGATGTTAAAGAACCCCAGGTGGTCGAAATTTCCGGAGCCCTCTGCTACGGCGTCCATCAGGGGCGTAGCCAGAAATATTTTTCGGGGGGGGGGGGTTCAACCATACTTTATGTATGTTCGTACGTGCGTTTGTATGTGCGTGCGTATATATATATATATATATACGCAAGCAAAACTAACAAAAATCGGGGGGGGGTTGAACCCCCCCAACCCCCCCTGGCGTCCATCATAATTATATCGTGATTTTGGGATGCAAAACTGCAACAATTATGGTTAAAATTATCCGCAGGACGCGAGCACTATAGTTCATTCGGGTGCTTACGCGAGCACCATCGGTAACGCTGGATCGCTGATGTGACCACGCGTTCCGCCGATGATCAAAATACCGAAGGCCAACGACATTTATTGCCGCTATCAGTGTACAGCGTGCTTTGCTTGTACTATGAGTTATCTAGTTTTCTGGCCACATGTTTGCCCAATGAGCAGTTTCGTCTCTACCAGAGTGACTGCCGCCTTCTTCATCGTCACCACCACGTGACAAGACAATATGTATTACGCATTTCTGGGGTGCATATGTTCTCTCGTTGAAGAAAAATTGTTAATAGATTGCACATTAATGAGTATATTGATAAGAAGCGCTTTACGCCAGCAGATAAGTATAACGTGAAAAGTCATTGCGGTTTTATGAGCTCTACGTACACACAATGCGTCACTAAAATGCCGCCAGCAACATTGTTGCTGCTGTACACCGGTGATTCAGTATTGCCTAAACGGTCTTTTACAGACGAGGCAAAACTCCACACCGGTATTTGCGCCATCGTGCGAGGGCTTCTTATGGAAGTTCTGGTGATTAGATGGCGACCCGCTAGCTGGTCGACAAGCTGAGCAGCGACTCCCATCAATTACAAAAATGCAAAGCAAGATCCGCTCTCAGTGAAGAGCTGTCCTGTTAAGCAGCCAAAACAAAGCCCAATAAGTTCTGTCGGAAGTGAACTAATGCACTTTGAGCAAGAAGGACAAACCTTCTGAGATACTAACAGACACTTTATTAAAATGAAACAAAGTTGGTTAAGTTAATGAAATTTTCAAGCAAACCTTCTCGTGCATAGGCGTTTGCTACTACATTATGGGGGTCCGTACTAACTAATTTGCGAATGTATCGAAGTATCTTAAGATACAAATGGCAAGTATCGTATCGGATACAATTATTGTGGTAGTATCTTGTATCTATCTCCAATACTTCTTGCCTGAGTATCTTGTACCGTATTGCGACACAATTTCAAAGTATCTTTTCCCAGCCCTGGCGGTCACAATTCAGCTCCCGCCACATTTCAACAGATGGAGACTGTGCTCGTTGGCCTAAAATTGCAGACATGTCTTGTGTACTTCAAAGATGTGTTTGCCTTTTTCAAGCACGTTCAACCAGCATCTCGCCCGGTTTCAAAGCGTCCTCACTGCAATACGCTAGGCAAACCTCACTATGAAAGCCGAAAATTGCTACTTTGGCTACCAGGCACTGAGGTTTCTAGGCCACGTTGTGAGCGCTGAGGGTGTCCGACCAGACCCAGAGAGGTTGGCTGCCGTTGCCGAGTTCCCACATGCTGAAGAAAAGAAGGCTGCTGAGCGCTTCATTGTGCTCCGCACTTACTACCACCGCCTCCTGTTGAAGATTCTAGAAAATTGCGAAAACTCCCACGGGACTAACACTGCGAGATGTGCCCTTCATATGGACGGAAGAGCAACAACAGGCGTTCGTAAAGTTACGCAAGCGACTTCAAACAGCTGACTGCCTATCGCGTCTTTCTATTTCCTTGGCATCATTCGACATTGAAAAAAATTTGCCGCTTCTTCGCTTTGTAGATGTGGTGCGGATTGTTGACCATCAACGTGAGGACACTGAGCTGCTCATTGTCATCCGGTATCTCTAGTTAGCTGACGTTGTCGTCTCACACCAACTCTCACGTGGATGTACTTCGTATTGCCCGCGGAACACCGTTCTCTACACGAAACATTTCGAGAACAGCCAGGAACCTTTTCTCCTCGTCATTCTAACTGCAATGCGTGAGGAAGTTTTTCAGGCGTGCCACGACAACCCTTTTGGGGATAAATCAGACATTAAATGGGCATGGAAGCATCATAGCGATGGGAGGCTCACCTACGCTGTTCTTCATTCTGCAGTTCATCTTTGGTGCTGCTGGCTGCGGAAACTGTTCGCTAGTGCCATTAGCCGGTGCATTCGCGACTGGACCTACAGCCCCGGAAGCGTCCAGCGATGCCACTTCAACTGGATTAGAGTGGCTGCATCCCTGCCGGCACGACCAGCTTCAAGGTTTCCTGCCTTATCTTGCTCTACCTCAACACGTGGCACCTGCAGGAACATCGACAGCCCCACCTACGTCCCGTTTAAAACCGAGTGCCGCGCAGTCACCGCTCAATGGGCATGGAAGCATCATAGCGATGGGATGCTCACCTACGTTGTTCTTCATTCTGCAGGTTAGTTACCAGTCCCAACTAACTTGCTATTGTTTTAAATCGGATGATCAGTTACTAGTCAAGCTTGCATGCCCTGAAGCCTTGTTTGAACCTTTTTGCTCGCTGCTATTGCTTTTGTGTGGGGATGCTGAGTGCAACCCGGGTCCTAATGAATCATTGGGTGCTCTTGCGGAAGTTCTTAAAACTGTCAAAGATTTAAATGAGCGATCAATCAGAATGGAAACAGTACAAAAATCAGTTGCCGAAACGGTGTCTGAGCTAAAAGACCAGCAGAAAAACACTTTTCAAGCCATATCTGATATAAAGGCACGGTTAGAGGCTGTTGAAGGCCAGACTACATTACTTCAGCAATGTCGGGCCGATTTCAGTGGGCTACATGATAAAGTTAATCGACTTGAGTCGGAAGCCTGCGCACTGCGCCATCGGCTAGACGACGCAGAGGACCGTTCTAGACGAGATAATCTAGATTTTGTGGCAGAACTGATGTTGAAAACGAGGCGTATACTGATTCTGAAGCCAAAGTTTTGAGCGTCAATAATGATAAACTGAATCTGAGCCTTAACAGTGATAGCATTATACGTGCTCACAGGCTCGGTCGGTTTATGAAAATGAAAACACGGCCGATCATTGTCAAATTTGCTGCCTACAAGCAAAAAGAAGCTGTGCTTGCTAAGTGTTCCTTGCTTAAAAATAGTGGCTTTGCTCTCAGTGAGGATTTCTGCCCCGCCATGCGCGAAATTCAAAAAAAGTTAAGAGAGTATGCCAAAAGCCTGCGTACGCCATATAAACTCGGCTACAAAAAAACTGCATGTTGGTGGTAAATCCTTCGGCTATAATGACATAGATGACACCATTGTTGAGATCGGTATCCCAAAAGTTGCATCGAATTCGCATGGTATATCCCCTCGAGCACTCCGCTCTGGCCGCCTTCTGCAGCATAAAGATCGCTAGGAACACGGGAGGAGAAACGGTGCTACTCGCCCGAGATTAGAATTTTCTATTTTATATACTAACATTCGTAGTATCACCGCAAGAAGGATGAGTTATGTACCGTAATTAACGATATGAAAGCCGATCTCATCGCACTAACTGAAACATGGGTTAGCAGCAAGATATCTAACACCCAATTGTTTCATTGTGATAAAAGGTATGTAGTCTACCGCAGTGACCGCTCTGACAGAGTGGGGGGTGGAGTGTTGCTGGCCGTGGACGAGCGTTTTGATTGCTACTGCATACCAATTATTTCGAACATTGAATCTGTGTGGTGCTGCTTGAATGTAAATTTCAAGAAAGTTATTGTTGGCGTCTGCTATCGCTCCCCATCAGCGATGCGTCATTTTGTGATAGCTTGCACGACTGCTTAAATCAAGTCACGGTTCGTTATCCCAATTCACAACTCATACTATTGGGGGACTTCAACTATCCGAATATTGATTGGTTGCACGCATGCCCACTTTCGAACCCGCCGACAACTGAGGCCAACCTGTTTATCACCACCTGCATGAATTTTGGTTTAACACAAATCGACACCTCACCCACCCGTGTTACTCAAACTTCTTCCGTTATAGACCTAGTACTAACGTCATCAGAGACTGTCACGTCACCCGTACTGCACATGCCTGGCCTGAGCGACCATAATATTTTGCATTTCACGTTCGATTTGTCGCTTGAACCATCAGCAAAACGGTCTAAGAACATCAGAGACTACAACAAGGGTAACTATCTATCCAATAATAATGAACTGAGCTCCTTTTTAGACATTTTCTTACCAGGTTATCTCGGGCGCTCAGTAGAAACTAATTGGAGTTTGGTCCGAAATAAAGTCTCTGAATTGATTCATCTCCATATCCCTCTTCGCCGGGTGTACTCCAATAACCAAACTCCATGGTATAACAGATATTTAAACCACTTTCTAACAGGAAAAAAAGACTTTTTAGAATTGCTAAGTTTTAACTTAAACCGGCCCACTGGGCAACGTACAAGACAATCTCTTTAGCATATTCGCGAGCGCTAAAGGCTACTAAATCCTCGTTCTTCGACGTAACCCTGCCGAACATCCTGAAGACTAACCCTAAACGTTTCTGGAGTATAATGAAACCAGTTAACACCAGTAAAGTATCATTACGTGCACCCACCGGCGTACCTGTTCCCGACCATCTTTGTTCTACTGTGCTAAACGATACATTCATTAAGTCGTTTTCATCATCTAATGATGCCCAACGCCCTTAGCTTCAATCGTACAATCATTTTGCGATGCAGCCCATCACGTTTGACCCGCATTGCATCGTCACAATTATCGATAACTTGAAGCTAACGTCTTCTCACGGTAGTGATGGAATTAATAGTAAATTTTTAAAGAATACCAAAGAATACAGTTCTATCATCCTGAAATGCATATTTTCACAATCGTATCATGATGGTGTACTACCTGAAGACTGGAGAACTGATGCGATTATTCCAATACATAAAGGCGGTGATAAACACAGTCCATCTAACTATCTCTCCTATACCTCTCACATGCGTACTATGCAAAATAATGGAACATATATTATTTTCTAATCTTGTTAAATTTTTTGAGGATAATAGCTTCTTCTCTTCAACTAAGCATGGCTTTCGAAAGATATTTTCGTGCGATACACAACTAATTTCTTTTACTAACGATTTGCATTTCTATTTGGACTCTGCTTCTTTAAATGACTGTATCTTCCTTGACTTTACTAAAGCGTTTGACAAAGTTAACCATTCACTGCTCTTTTATAAACTAAGTGTTCTAAAAATTGACCCTGCAGTTCTTAATGGATTCGTGCATTTCTTTCTTCTCGTGTTCAATTTGTCAGCACTAATGATGTTAATTCTTCCACTGCACCAGTTGATTCTGGGGTTCCGCAAGGATCAGTACTTGGCCCCCTTCTATTCCTAATCTATATAAATGACTTACCTACTACTGTTACTTCCAGAATTTGTTCGCTGACGATTGTGTGATTTACCGTAAATAAATAATCCCCGTAACAATATCTAATGACAATGGTATTCATTCTCTCCAGGCTGATCTAAGAAACATTCTTCACTGGTGTCATATTTGGAAAATGGAACTAAACATTAAAAAGTGCAAGTCTATGAGAATTTCTCGGTCGAATACAACTTGTCCAACTTACTTTCTTCACAGTCACTCCCTTGAAACTGTAACATCTTACCGTTACCTCGGCGTCCATATAACTAACACTTTGTCCTGGAAATTACATACAGAACGTATAACGTCCAAAGCAATGAAACACTGTTACCTTCGAAGAAACTTCTTTCTTGCTCCATCGTCACTTAAGTTACTACTATATACCACATACGTCCGTCCTCAAATGGAATACGCTTCATTTGTTTGGGACTCCGGCCAAGTAACATTATCACACATGTTAGAATCCGTTCAAAATCGTGGAGCTCGTTTCATTTTGGCTAACTAGCATCGTTCAGCCAGTGTCACCCAAATGAAGGCATCTTTAAACCTCACCCCACTAGTTACCCACCGAAAGCTCACTCGCATTTGCCTGTTTCATAAAATATTTTATCACAATCCGAAACTTTGTTCCCGATTAATCCAACCTGCTCCCTTCATTTCTCTTCGTCGTAATCGCCAACAAAAAGTCACAGCCCCCATTGCAACACAGTAACGTATGCCTAGTCATATCTCCCAAGAACTTGTAATGAATGGAATTCCCTGCCTGCTTCAATAACAAGCATCAATGACTCCACTCAATTTAGGAATGTACTTAAAACAGTGATTACCTAATTACCCCCTTTATGTTTTGTTCATCAGTTGATTTATATTGCTTTTTGCGTTCGCCATGTAATAAAAATAAAATTACTGTTCATCATTTGCTTTTTATGATGTAAGTTGTTAGGAGTAATCATCCTTGTACCCAAATTAGTGACTATATTATATGCCATTTGCTTTGTGTTCCTTGTTTTTTTATTGTTGTGCATTGCCGTTCCCCTATGAAATGTACTGCGTACCCTGAGGGTAAAATAAATAAATAAATAAATAAATAAATAAATAAATAAATAAATAAATAAATAAATTAGAGCGCTTAAGCCAAAACCATCATTGGCTGCAGCTATATTCATGCGTTCAGCGACAAGTGAGAAACTGCCGTGACTGTCAGGGGTGTAAAGTTCCACCCGTCACGCCTGCCGGTTTCCTCCAGGGTTTCGAGCACCTCCAGCGCTGTTCCAGCAAGGAGGAATTGTGTGGTCCTTACATCATCCTCGAGAAACAGCTGTATGATCGTTTCAACCGACTATCTAACACTATGCGGAGACAAAAGGTGTGCCCAGGGGGACTGTTGTCGAAGTTGCCAGATTCTTCGTCCATGAGACTGTGTCGCACCAGGGTGCACCTGCCATTCTCATCAATGATCGCGGTGCAGCGTTTACTGCGGTGTTACTCCAAGAAGTCGCCATGCTAATGAACCTCAACCTCTGCAAGACCACAGCCAATCAGCCCTAAACGAACGGCTTCACAGAGCGATGAAACAGAACCCTGGCCGACGTTCTATCTATGTGTGTTGATGTGGAGCACAAAACGTGGTATAAAATTTTGTCGTACTTGGTGTTTGCTTATAATAAAGCAGTGTTGGCGACCACCGAGCTTACAGCATTCCAGCATGTTTGCAGTCGTCACTTCACTTCACAACACCATTAGACGCCGTGCTCCCAATAGAGCAAGACACCAGCTGAAATGACAGCGTTGACGACTTCATTCAGAAAGCCGAGGATACTCGCTAGCTTGCTCGGAACCGCGTTCGCGCGCAGCAGAATGTTGACGCTCGCCGTTACAACATGGGGCGACGGAAGGTTCAATACGAACTAGGTGACAACGTGTAGGTGTGAACACCTATTGGAGATCGTGGGCTGCCGGAGAAGTTGTTAGGATGTTACTTTGGCCCTTGCGAAGTTGTGCGCGGCCTGTTGTGTTTGCTTATAATAAAGCTGTGCTGGCGACCACCGAGCTTACAGCATTCCAGCATGTTTGCAGTCGTCACTTCACTTCACAACACCATTAGACGCCGTGCTCCCAATAGAGCAAGACACCAGCTGAAATGACAGCGTTGACGACTTCATTCAGAAAGCCGAGGATACTCGCCAGCTTGCTCGGAACCGCGTTCGCGCGCAGCAGGATATTGGCGCTCGCCGTTACAACATGGGGCGACGGAAGGTTCAATACGAACTAGGTGACAACGTGTAGGTGTGAACACCTATTGGAGATCGTGGGCTGCCGGAGAAGTTGTTAGGACGTTACTTTGGCCCTTGCGAAGTTGTGCGCGGCCTCAGTGATGTGGGTTAGGAAGTGGTGCTCCAAAGATCTGATCCGCGTTTGACTCGACCACGTGCACGTATCAAGGTTTTTCACACAGCACGGTACCACGCCCGCGACTCATAAGCAATACTGCAATCCCCTTTGCACGATGTATTAAATTAGTGTGCTTATGTTTTCTCTTGCTACCGCTTTTCTCCACAATCCATTTTCCTGGCACTTGAACAAATAAAAGTGGACGATCGCTCTTGAGAGGCGAGAATTGACGAAAGGTAAACTGGCAACCGTAGTGGCTAGCCCCTTAAGTGAGAACGGCTGAGTAATTCGGTGTGCGCGATCTCTTTCTAGCCATTTTCTAGAGCAGACGTCCCCTGTTTTTTACGTTCGTCCTTGAATCTTGGAGCACCTAACTGGTAGCCTGGTGACAACTTTGTGTGGCAGTCGCACAGAATCCCACCAGGCGTCAATGCATATGAACTGCGCGACGACTGGGTGGTGCAAACCTTCGCAACCATTGCCAAGGGGCTGATCCATCATTGATAATCACCATCAGAGAGAGCGCCAAGCAAATATGCAGCTAAATAGGTACGTGTATTACGCTACAGATGCGCTGTGGACACTTTCCAACTGCATTTGTCACAGGCGTCGTCCGATAGCTCACAACGCGCACAGACGATCCTTTCCTCTCGAAATGATCGCGATATCCACCGAGAGGCAAGACATGGCAAGCGAGTGAGAAGAGATTACGAACAGGGCCCTATAAGGCTATCGCCTTCTGCTCGTAAAAGTTATGAACCGCTTTTTCAAGAAATGGTCGAATAGTCTCAGTATCCGAGTTTGTTGCCTCACGAATCGATGACCGAAAAAAAATGCACGAATCATTCAAGGATGAGCTGAGTTGCAGGGCTTCGTCGCGTGCTTTAAGCACTTTCTTTCTTGTCTCGTCCCGACGAGACAAAGAAATGCTGAGCAGGAGTGTGTGGCACGGGGGAAAGAAATTTGGTCATCGCACCTCGTGACCTTGACCACACGTGGTAAAACGTGATCACTGTCTCCCGTTGTGATTCCTGTGCGCAAGTGCGGCTCACTGTGTAATGTTTGTAGAATGTGGTGCCTCCACGTGGCGGCACCCGTAGAACGATGCGCGCCTGCTCCGCTTTTGATATGTGTATGCTATTGACCAATAGCATGCTATCTGTTGTTCGGCATCAAACAACAACCGCCGGCAGCTCGGAAGCGAGTGAGCGTAGCCCTCTGTATAAAAACAGGGCACCTAAGAAAATGGCAACTACGTGCTCCAAATCTCAAAGAAGTCATGAAACCGCGCACGACTGCAAGGTTTGTCTCAGATGTTCATACCAGTGTCTGCTACCAGTCCGATGAGTGGTTGATGATCCCTTTAACGATGAACTGTGAGCGTCCTCCAAGCGCCAGTGACACTTCACTCCTTAATTTAAGCGACGCGGAAGCAAGCGGGTGATGTCGCAGCTCCCATTGGATGTCTAAGGAGCGCCTCCGCGTAGGCGGAGCTTAGCACTGCTTCTCTGGTAGCGGCGCGCCTCACTCAATCCGCATCAGCGCTCCGTTGAAGCGTTGCAGCGACACGGGCTCGCTCTGTGTGATTGTCTGTGGAATCTGCGAGTCATCGTTTCCCTCGGCGAGGCGTAGGGTCTTATGCTGGAACAATACCTTCTGCAAGCTGACATAGCAACCCTCCATGTCTGCAGCACCTATCAAGGCTCTCATCGGAAAGTTGAAGTCTCGGCTTTCCCAAATTTCAGTGGGTACGTGTATTCATCCGAGCTATTTTACTTGTCCAAGCACTGGTCATTTGTGGAGCGGCTGATATCCTCCAGGATAACATTTATGCCTCCGGACCGATAGGTGGGCATTTACTTCGTTCGAAAGCAATTATGTCAGTGGGTGGATTCTCCACAAAAGCAACCTATATATTGTCACGTGGTCGTGACGTCGACGAAGGCAGCAGTCAGCACGTCAGACGTGAAACTTTGTATTTGGCCGGACTTGTGGCCGGGAAACTGAAAGTCAAACTACAGCAATACACTGATAGCAGTGAACAGAGCGTCGACCGTCGATCAACTGACAAGCGGTGAAGCGCGTCGGCATTTATACATGTGCCGTCGAATATGCTAGGTTATCGCTGACTGTCGCGCAAGCTTTAGAATAAGCTCGAGTGTTTGCGTCTTGCGCGCAATCTTAACAAAAGATCTACAATAATCGCGAAGCTTCTCGAACAATGAGGCGCAGTTTGCGCTGAGCATTGCTGAGAGTCATTGTAGGCGAAAACCGAATGCAGCAAAAGTGATAATAAGAAAGGCACGTGGCAATGCCCCCCTCTGGAAAAGCATCGTCTCGATGCTTAAAACAGAACACGCTGGGGTGGCCAATGCATGCAACAAGAAATAACAACAATAAAGCAAGAAAGTACAATACACAATAGGCAAAAGTACAGTCATCAGATTCACTAGCGCGCGTAATATGGCTTGAGGCGCACGACATAGACGACTTCAGGTCGCGCACAGCGCCGCTGAGAGTTCGTAATGCCGTCAGTGGACAACCCCGTAGTCGAGTGCGCCGAGGCGTCTAAGTACTCTGTACGGTCCGAAGTATCGTCGGACAAGCTCCTCACTAAGTCCCCGTCGGCGTATTGGCGTCCATACCCATACACGGTCACCGGGTTGCTATTCAATGTGGCGTCGTCGAAGGTTGTAGCGGCGGATGTCAGTCGTCGACTGGTTCTTGATCCGTAGGCTGGTGAGAATAGACAGCAACGTCGATATTGTCTTCGTCGGTGGCCGTTGCAACATTGCGTCGAGCGTCGTTGCTGGGCTCCTTCCGTAGACCAACGTGTAAAGGCGTCACCTGCGTAGTTTCTTGCACAGCGGTGTTGTATACGACGGTTACGTACGGAAGGATGTCATCCCACGTCTTGTGCTCGACGTCAACGTACATGGCCAACATGTCGGCGATGGTGGTATTTAGCCGTTCGGTGAGGCCATTGGTCTGAGGGTGGTAGGCAGTGGTCCGGCAGTGCCTTGTCTGGCTGTACCCCAAGATCGCCTGAGTTAGCTCCGCAGTAAACGGCGTACCTCTGTCGGTGATGAGGACCTCTGGGGCGCCATGACGCAGAACGATTTCTTCAACGAAGAATTTCGCTACGTTGGCGGCACTGCCTGTAGGTAAGGCCCTTGTTTCGGCGGAGCGGGTCAGGTAGCCGATAGCTACGACGATCCATTTATTACCACTAGTCGACGTTGGGAACGGCCCGAGGAGGTCCATCTCGATCTGCTGGAACGGTCGCCGCGGTGGCTTGATCGGCTGAAGAAAGCCCGTTGGTCTTGTTGGCGGTGTCTTGCGTCGCTGACAGTCTCGGCATGTCCTTACAGTGACGTCGGCGGCAAGGCGCAGCCAGTAGCACTTTTCTTGTATTCTTGCCAGCGTTCGGGAAACACCAAGGTGTCTTGCTGTCGGGTCGTCGTGCCGGGCCTGGAGGACTTTTTGTCGCAACTCTGAAGGCACCACGAGGAGGTACTTGGCTCGATGAGGTGAGAAGTTCTTTTGGCGAACTCCGTTGCGTAAGAAAAACGATGCCAGTGCTCGCTTGAACACTTTCGGAACGACGGCGTTCTTGCCTTCCAGGTATTCCACAAGGCCTCTGAGTTTCGGGTCGGAACGCTGTTGTTCAGCGAAGTCGCCGGCACATATGGTTCCCAACAAGTAGTCATCATCCTGGTCGTCTTGCGGCGGCGGGTCCACGGGGGCACGAGACAGGCAGTCGGTGTCAAAGTTTTCTTCCGGACTTGTAAACGACGGTAATGTCAAATTTTTGAAGTCTCAAGCTCCATCGTGCGAGACGACCTGAAGGGTGCTTCAAGTTAGCTAGCCAACACAGGGCGTGGTGGTCGTTCACAACTTTGAAGGGCTTGCCGTAAAGGTAGGGGCGAAACTTTGATGTAGCCCAGATTATGGCAAGGCACTCCTTTTCTGTCGTAGAATAGTTGGCTTCCGCCTTTGATAGCGACCGGCTAGCATAGCTGATTACTCTTTCCAATCCCTCAGCCCTATGCACAAGAACGGCGCCGAGTCCTACATTGCTTGCGTCGGTGTGCACTTCCGTTTGGGCGTATTCGTCGAAATGCGCGAGTAACGGAGGCGTCTGCAGGCATCGTTTTAGTTCTTGAAATGCTTGCTCCTGCAGTGTTTCCCACTTGAACTCGACATCGGCCCTGGTAACGCTAGTACGTGGCTCGGCGATGCGGGCAAAGTTTTTGACAAACCGCCTTTAATAGGCGCACAGGCCGAGAAATTGACGCACGGCCTTCTTGTCAGCAGGTGGCGGGAATGCAGCGATGGCGACTGTCTTCTGCGGGTCAGGGCGTACTCCGGACTTGCTTATGGTGTGTCCCAAGAACAAGAGCACCTGGTACGCAAAGCGACACCTTTATGGCTTCAGGGTGAGTCTGGGGTTTTTTATTGATTGATGTACAACTTCAAGCCACCGTAGGTGTTCGTTGAAGTTTGAGGGAAACACAACGACGTCGTCCAAGTACACGAGGCAAGTTTGCCACTTCAAGCCAGCCAGTACTGAATCCATGACACGTTGGAAAGTCGCGGGTGCCGAACAAAGACCGAAAGGCATGACCTTCAACTCGAACAGGTCGTCTGGTGTTATGAAGGCAGTCTTTTCTCGGTCTCTCTCGTCGACTTTGATTTGCCAGTAGCCAGTCTTGAGGTACGTCGACGAAAAGTACTTGGTGTTGTGGAGTCGATCTAGGGCGTCGTCTATACGTGGGAGAGGGTACACGTCCTTCTTCGTGACCTTGTTCAGGCGATGATAGTCGACGCGAAAGCATAGGGTTCCGTCCTTATTCCTCACTAACACCACAGGTGACGCCCACGGACTCTTGGACAGCAGGATGTCGTCGCGTAGCATTTCGTCGGCCTGTTTCTTGATGGCCTCGCGTTCTCGCGTCGAAACTCGGTACGGGCTCTGACGGATTGGTCGGGCACTTCCTTCTGTTATGACGCGAGGTTGCGCGACTGGGGTCTGTCGAATTCTTGACGACAACGAGAAGCAGTCCTGAAATGTAGGAGTAGGGCTTTTAGCTGGTCTCGCTTGTGCTTCGGGAGGCTCGGGTTGACGTCGAAATCGGGTCGGTTTCGTCGATCCGTCGAAGCAGGTTCGGTAGCATCGAAGAGGGCGAACGTATTACTGGCGTCCACGAATTCGTGGATGTAAGCGACCGCCGTACCAATGTTGAGGTGCCTGTATTCGTGGCTGAAGTTTGTCAGCACTACCTTTGTTGTGTCATCACGTAGCGCGGCTATGCCTCTTGCGACGCAAATTTTACGGTTCAGAAGTAGGTGCTGATCGCCCTCGATGACACCTTCAAGGTCTGGAGGTTTTTCGGTGCCGACGGAAATGATGATGCTGGAGAGAGGCGGAATGGTGACTTGCTCTTCTACTACACTCAATACGGGGTTTCCTGGCGTCGTGTGTGGCGGCAGCGCTTTTTCTGAGGTTAGTGTTATTGACTCCGACATCAGATCGATGACGGCGCCGTGGCGGCTTAGGAAGTCCATCCCAAGGATCACATCGCTGGAGCATTGCTGTAAGATTACAAAGCTCGCGGGATAAATCCGGTTATTGATAGTGACTCTTGCGGTGCAGACTCCAGCTGGAGTGATTAGATGGCCCCCAGCGGTCCGGATTTCGGGGCCTTGCCAAGCGGTCCTATCTTTCTTCAACCTTGTGGCAAATGGTCCACTGACGACAGAATAGTCGGCTCCAGTGTCGACGAGAGCGGTGACGTTTTGGCCGTCCAATAGTGCGTCGAGGTCGCTAATCCGTCGTCGTGCGTCGCGGTTAAATCGCGGCATTGGGTCACGGCTAGGTAGGCTTGTGCCGCTGCTTCTACGTCGCGTCGACAGGCCTTCTTCAGGGACCCAGGTTTCGTCGTCAGGGCTTCGTCTGCTCCGCGTCGTGTTCTGTAGGTCTCGTCGTGTTGTCGTCGTGGGCGGCCGCGTAGGATCTTCGGCATTTCGTCGTACAGCAACCGCACCTCCATCGGTTGCTGTCCTTAGTTTCCCGGATACGGGCTAGGCAAACGGCCCCGGTTTTGCCCAGTGCGCTGCCGACGGTGCGGTGACATTTAGCTGCCGGGCGACGGCGAGCGGGAAGGTCGTCGTTCTTGCCACTGTGTTCCGGTGAGGTAGTCATCGATGTCGCGAGGCCGTTCGCCTGGCTGCGGGCGCGGCGCGTTGACGGGGAATCCTCGTAGCCCCATCTGTCGGTACTGGCAGCGGCGGTACGCGTGGCCGGCCTCCTCGCAGTGGTAGCAGAGTGGGCGGTTGTCAGGGGCGCGCCAAACTTCGGTCTTCCTTGGCGCGTAGCGCGGAGCATAGCGCTGGGCGACAGGAGGACGGTACGGTGTCGGTGGTGGTGGCGGCGGCGTCTTGCGGCGGAACTGCTGCGGCGGCGCGGCATCTTGACGTGGACGAGGTGCGGGGACGTTGCGTCGGGCTTGCGGCTCAGGCTGCGCTGGTTCAGGTGCTCCCAGAAATTGCTGGATTTCCTGGCGTACGACGTCGGCGATCGGGTCCACTTGAGGTTGGGAGGAGGGCAACAATTTACGCAGCTCCTCCCGCACGATAGCTTTGATGGTGTCACGCAGGTGATCAGATTGCAGCGCGTGAACCTCCCCGTAGGTCGTCGTAGGAATGCGGCGGTCGTACTGCCTCCTACGCATTTCCAGCGCCTTCTCGATCGCTGTTGCTTCTGTCAGGAATTCTCGCACGGTCTTGAGTGGGTTACGCACCAGCCCAGCGAAGAGGTCTTGCTTGACTCCTCGCATGAGGAAGCGGACTTTCTTCCCGAGCATGTCGGGGTCAGCCTGGCGGAACAGTCGGTTCATTTCTTCCGTGAAGATGGCCACGTTTTCGTTCGGGTGTTGCGCCCGTGCCTTCAACAAGGCCGCGGCCCTTTCTTTTCGTACGACGCTCGTGAATATCGCCAAAAATTTCCGCGAGAAAGTTCCCAGGTACGGAGTGCGGGCTCCTGGTTCTCGTACCAGGTCCCTGCTGCGTCTTCGAAATAGAAGTACACGTGGCGCAGGTTGTCGTCGGAGTTCCAGTTGTTAAATGTCGAGACCCTTTCAAACGTCTCCAGCCAGGTCTCGGGGTCTTCACATGGTGAACCACGGAATGTCGGCGGCTGCCTGGGCGGCTGCATCACTATCGCTGCAGGGTACACTGCGGTCGTAATTGTGCTTGTTGTCTTCGTCACCGCGGCTCTAGGCTTGTCCGGTAGGGGTCGGTAATGGGGAGGTAGTCCTTTCAGTCTGCGGCTGCCTCGACTGTCGGTGTCGCTGTTTTTTTCGCGACTTGGGCTGGGCTCACGGCTTGACGGGGCGTCCGGTACATGAACGAGCAGCACCTCGACCAGATGTCACGTGGTCGTGACGTCGACGAAGGCAAGAGTCAGCACGTCAGAGATGAAACTTTTTATTTGGCCGAACTTGTGGCCGGGAAACTGAAAGTCAAACTACAGCACTACACTGATAGCAGCGTACAGATCGTCGACCATCGATCGCCTGACAAGCGGTGAAGCGTGTCGGCATTTTACATCTGCCGTCGAATATTCCAGCGTTATCGCTGGTTGTCGCGCAAGCTCTAGAATAAACTCGAGTGTTCGCGTCTTGCGCGCAATCTTAACAAAACGATCTACAATAATCGCGAAGCTTCTCGAACAATGAGGCGCAGCTTGCGCTGACCATTGCTGAGAGTCTTTGTGGGCTAAAACCGAATGCAGAAAAGTGATAATAAGAAACGCACGTGCCAATATGCGTTAATTGGGGTGCGGGGGTGTACATGCCTGTAGAAACAAACCATGCTTCACGCACTTCCCGAAACATTGAGGATGATAAGGCCACCCTGGATAGCATAACTGAACTTCTCATGGGCAATGCACAATTAGCAGTCATACGCTGGCGCGTCGCCTACGTTGACGGAGTGTAACATCATTGTAACTATTTTAACCCGATGGCGTTAATGTGCTGCTTTCGCTGAAATTTCGGTGTCGGTGTCGTTGATTGTGAGCGAAAATTTGAGACAGATGCAAATAAAGAAATAATAAAAACTCGGTCCATGTGAGAATTGAAGCCAAACCTTCTGCGTGGCAACAGGTGTTCTACCAGGGAGCCACACCCTTGCTTGAAACTTCGTCATTAAAATCGCTGTAGGAATGTAACATAGTGGCTTAACGCATGTAAACTTGCGTTACATAATCGTAGAATCGCACCAGGCGTCAAAACATGTGAATTTCGAAATGACTGGGTTGTTTATGTATGCGCACTAGTACAACCTGTGTGGCTGCGAAGCTGCATGTGGCACCTCACGGACACGTTGTGGGTATTGGACAATTTGCAAAATCAAGAACTATGGCATGGTAGGAACATCGCAACTGTACATCTAGTAAGTATTCTAGGATAGTATGAAAGGGCCAATTTTATGCGAACAAACATTCTATTCCTCGCGGCATGGTTGGAGGCCATGTGCACGGGGCCTGATTAGGCTATCGCATTCTACTCTTGAAGGCGAAGCTCAAGTGTCCTCCAAGCTTGTTCTTGGGCAATTTGCATTTTTCAAGATGACAAACAAGGATCCGATTTAAAGTGAATAAGCGTTGATGAATAATGTAATAACAAAAAGCGTCGCGCTGCCCGAGTCATGGATCCGCTGCTCGACGTTCACGAACGGTTGCTGCATCTCGAGCACGACGTTCAGGATCCACAGCCCGTCCTTCCCGTTTCGCAGCTGCTTCTCGTTTCCCGAGTGAAGGGTCCACAGCCCGCCGTTGCCGTCTCGCAGCAGCTTCTCGTGCACGAAGTTCCAGGTCCGCATCTCGCTTCAAACGCTTGCGTTCAGCGTCATATGCTCGTCTCTTCGCAGCCTTGTCTTCTGCGTTGCTTGCTGTTGTTGACGCCGACGACGGTGAGGGTGGGATAACGTTGCCTTCAACGAATGGTGGGACGCTGATTGAAGGTACTGTTGCTTCCATCGCATCTACTCGAGTCAAGCTAAGCGTCAAGTCAAGCGAAAGCCAAGTAAAGACGCCCTTGACTGAATTTCGAACGCGCGGCGGAGCGCGCGTTCGAAATTCAGTCAAGTCATGGAACCACCCGCTTTCGATCGAAAGGAGGGAGGGACGGAGAGGAGGGAGAGGAGAGGCCTGTTGCCAGCACGAGACGAGCCGAGCATGCGAAAGAGGGAGAGGAGGGGCTTGCTGCCAGCACGAGACAAGCCGAGCATGTGCAGTGGGGGTGTGGACGGCGGCCGACGCCGCAGGTGCGGCTAAGGAATGCTCCGCATTTAAAATAGAAAAGTGCGAAATACAGTAGACGCCTTGGCTGGCCAGGCGCTTGAGTATTCAAGGGACAATAGCAATCATCAAGCAATCATCGGCACAAGATTTCTACAGCAGCGAACAAGGCGCCCCTCTAAGACGTCATTGTAACACATTGGGTTGGGTATGGTGTGCATTAGGGATACGGAATGCACGGACACTGCATTGTTGTTCGAGGGAATGCCTTCATGAAGCCGTCATGATGAGGCTGCCTGGAAGGCAACAAGTCCAGCTTTCACTTGATCGAGCCGTTGCTGCTAAAACCAGTTGAGATTGCATAAATATGAAAGCCAGTGCTGTGTCGGGGGCACATACGTATTACGCCAACATTCAGCTATAATAGGACGCTAGGAAGCTGCGCGTCAGAAACACTATGTTATTATGCCAACTGCAATCATGCCATAATGTTTTAGGGGTAAACCATTGGACTTACGAATGTCGAGCGCCACTTCAGTTATATCAGCCGCGTAATGTCCCATGTGTCCCGCTAAAAATAAAGGCAGAAAAATAAGCTTCAATTAGAACGCCATCCACACAGAGAAACATATGTGTGGCGTGCCTAAGCAGCGAACGTTAATCGAGCCCCCCCACACCCCAAACACATACTGGCACACACACAAAAGTACACTATAAAGATGCACAGTGTGGCTAACACCTCGTGCACCTGGGCATATCTGTCACCACAACCAACCACCCCTTGGCCACTGTTTCTTCACAGTGTGGCATTTGCTATGTCGCTACAATCCAGTGATTGGACAGATTACACGCTGGAAGGTTAGAGGTTCGGGTCCCCTATACTTGGGAGCTCGAGAGATCATTAGCTCGGGTACTTGGAAGGTTCGAAGTCCAAGTCTGAATATACCTCGAAGGTCGAGAATTACATGCACTATATGCTCGTAGGTAGTACGTTTAGAGCATCAGCACACTTGCAGGATCGTGCGTTCAGTTTGGTACTCACGTTGGGCCAATATATGGACCACAATACAGACGAGCGCGGAGCAATATAAGTAGTTTCGTGAGTGATTCTTTCATTTCATTGGACAGGAAAGAACGAGGAAGACGGTAGGAAAGAGGGGAGGAGTGCACGTACTGTCTCTCATGGAGGACACCTTAACCGAAACACTCGCGGGGGATGGGAATGAAAGAGAGAGCATGAGGGTAATATAAAGGAAGAACAAGAAAAAGAAGAGAGAAGGCAAAAAAAGGAAACAGTAAAAAATAAGAGAAAGATTGTAACTCGCGAAGAGGCTGGAGAAGCGCTAGTTCACCGTGTCGAGCGGCTAGAAAAGACGCACAATCAGGTTCGCGTCCTCCAGGAAAGATACTAGGGCTGTAGGGGCAGCACGGTGGTGATCCTCGTGGTCGGAAGGATAAAGGAATTTCTGCAGGGTCGCACAGGGCAGTCCGACAAGGCGGCACTTCGTGACGAGCCGCTTCCGTGCGTCATTAGGTGCAGGACACTCACAGAAGAGGTGGTTCACTGTTTCCACCGCACCGCAATCGACGCAGTCCGGTGCAGCCGCGCCGCGCAGACGATATTTACGTTTCACTGGCCACACAGAACCGGTCCTCAGAGCGAGGAGGAGCGCGCGATCGTGGCGGGTGAAACCAGTTGCAGGAAGAGGGGGAGGGGGTCGTCCAGCGGCGATCCGCGCGACAGGATGCTCGCGCGCTAACTCTCGACGAAAGTTCATGCGAGCAGAGTCAAACGACGTGGCGTAATCCGTGAGCGGGTCGCGGCACAGTGTGTTCGCTGTGAGAGCACTTCCGCTGCTTCGTTGCCTGCGATGCCGACGTGGGATGGCAGCCACTGCACGACAACGTCGCAACCACTCTCCCGAAGTGCCAGGAGACCCTGGACGACGCGCTGTGCGAGTGATCGTAGGGCCTCGCGAGCTGGCGTAGGGCTGGTTTAGAGTCGCAGAAAACAACTGCGCTCGTGACAGCCGGCGAGTCGCGAAGGAGATCGGCAGCCAGCTGCAGACCCACCAGTTCGGCTGTGGTAGAAGAAGCACTGTAGCTCAGGCGTCGCTGGAGTTCAGTGCCGAGCTCGGGGGCAACGCAGGCTGCAGCAGCGGAGCGGTCCTGTAGGACAGAGGCGTCGGAGAAGGCGTGGATCCTGCCGGCGAGGTCCTCGTGCATCCGCGCTGCGGCTTCCTGCACGATGGCACAGCGAGGGGTGTTGCGCTTGGAGCGGACACCAGGGATCTCGAGAGAAACTCGCAGGGGCTCACGGCAGTGAGGGGCGGGCCAGCGTGCAGGGGGCGACGGTTCGTCAACTACTACACTGTCGTAGATGTCGATGATTCGGCCTACGCGCGAGTTGGGCACTGCACGAAGTAGGGCGAGGAGGGGGCCGGCGTCTGGGGCCTGGTGAAGGCGCCCTATGTGGCATAGGCGCGCAGGTTAGATGTTAAAGAAACAGGCCACGCGTGAGCTTCCGCAAGTGTTTCTGCCACACGAGAACTGCGAGGAAATCTGTGGCACATGCGGATCACTCGGAGGTAGTCCCGTTCCAGCGCGCTCCGCTGCACCTCACGAACACTGCACAGTGGAAGGGCGTAGCGCACTGCCGAAAGTGCCATTGCCTCGTAGATGGTGCAGGCAAATGAAGGGGGCAGCCGTCACCGCGGGCGAGCAGTCGGCGAACACAGGTTTCGACACGACGGACGTCCTGGCGAATGCGCTTGACGGCAGGGAGCCACCGTAGACGGTTGTCGATGGTGAGCCCGAGGTAGTACGCGCAGCTTCGCCAGGCGATCGGCGGACCGTGGAGTTGAAGGCACGGTAGGTGGCGGCGCGCACCAGCTCTGGGATGCACCACGAGTGCCTCAGTCTTCGTGGGAGAGAGTGCCAGGCCGATGCTCTCCAAAAAAGGAGCAACACAAACGAGAGCTGCCTAAATGCAGTCGCGCACGGCTCCGCACTTCCGTGTGAGGCAGCGCACGTATAGGGCGACGTCGTCGGCATATATCACCGCGCCCACAGGGAAGTTAGCCGTTTATGGGAGGCACTTCACGAGAGGTGCGACCACCAGGTTGAACAAAAACGGGCTTAATGCGCTGCCCTGTGGCACACCAGAGTTAACGGGGCGCGATGAACTTGTCGCTCTCCCCACGCGCACAGCAAACGTCCAGTCTGTGAGGAAAGGTCGGACATAGTTCAGGAGCCTGCCCTCAACACAGAGCGCGCGGACAGCACTGATGATGGACGCATGGGGAAGCGAGTCGAATGCCGACTGGACGTCAAGCAGGAGGAGCATGGCCATCTCCTCATCGTGTAGGGCCTGCTCCAGCGTGCTGACGACGGCAGAGAGGCAGTCAGCTGTTGCACGGTGATGTCGGAAGCCACACTGTTCGGGTGGGAACACGCCGCGCACCGCCGCGATCCATTGCAGACGGTAAAGGGTCATTCCCTACATGGTTTTCCCAGCCGCGGATATAAGGGAAATGGGCCGATACGACCTTAGTTCGCGGGGCGGCTTACCTCGCTTTAGGACCGGCACAACGACCGCAGAGCGCCACTGATCCGGGAGGCGTGGAGTTGAGAAAACTTGGTTGTATGCCTCTAACAAGAGAGGGCGCAGGGAGGGTCCAAGTTTCTCAGTAGCTGGTGTGTTATGCCGTCCGCACCAGGGGCGCTCCGTCCTCGATCCATTGGATTACCCGCTCCAGTTCGGAGAGGGTGAAATCCTCCTCCCGAAGGGAGCGGTTGCAAGCCGTAAGAGCCAGTTCGGGAGGTGGGAGGGGCAGGGCGGTGTGGACCAAGGCGAGCGCAGGAGCCTGGGCAGCAAGAGGCGGAAGTTCGAAGGACGTGGCGATGAGCTCAGCGAGCTCTAACTCCGTGATTTTACGTGCTACCGCGATGGCTAGGACAGGAAAGCTCGAGACGTTCGGGTGAGATCATGACCCTCACGATGTGCCATCCGCGGAAGCGCTGGCGCGGGTCACGGAGACAGGAGCACACGCCCGTCCAACTGCGGTCGCGCAGTCGTTGCGCGTGGCATCGGTACACGGCGTCGAGGCGGTTATACTCAGTCCACGCACCGGAGCCAGAGGAGCGGAGTGCCCGCCTTTGAGCGAGCTGGCGACCTGCTCGAAGGTTGAGGAGTCTGGTGTCCGGGCATGGCGTTCCGGCTGGGACTACACAGTGTGTGGTTACACGCTCCGCACAGTCATCGATGCGCTAAAGAAGTCCTCACTGGACTGTACACCCGTGCACAGCTCGCGGAAGAGTGGCCAGCGCACGACCCTGTATTCGCGGACGGCACCACGGCTGGGGTGGCACGGTAGTAGCGGCGATCGGAAAGTGATCGGACCGCCCGTGTCAGAGTGTCGCTTACACTTGTAAGAGCGGCGTTCTGGCACCAGGGCCAGGTCGATCACAGTGGCAGCCGTGCTGCGACGGATGAAGGTTGCCTCCCCGCTGTTCAGGACGAGGAGACCAGCGCTGTGTATCGCGTCACAAAAGTACCGACCACGCACGTCGGTGGTCAGATCACCCCAGCTGACGTGGTGCGCGTTAAAGTCCCCGTACAGGACGTGGTGGCGCGAGAGGGCAGCGACTAGGGCCGGCACGAACGCGTAGCTGGCCGCGGCGACGGGGCGCACATACACACTCACGACTGAGGTTTCAACACCGTCTACGCGCACCAAGACGGCCACACACTCACACGTTTCACTTGTGAATTGTTCCTTGGGGATGAGAGCGTGCGGAAGCGTAGAGCGAATGTGCAGCGCGGCTTCCCAGGCGGGTGGAGAGCGTCACCGCACGGCAGACTCTTGCAATCAGGCAGCGCACACTGCGTTCGACTGCTATAGCCGATGCAGCCGGGCAGCGATACCTCCTCCGCGCGAACCTTCGTTTCCTGGAAGGCCAGGACGTCGTATCTGCGCAAAGGGAGGATCGCTGCAACCACTGCTTGTCGGCGGCGCAGTGAGTTGCAGTTCCACTGTAGTATGCGCGGCCTAATTCCACGGTGACAGTTACTCGCCATCACAGGGTAATGCCAGTTGTGTGGCCAGCGCCGCGACACAGAGCAGGCGGACGGGGCAGTCATAGGGCAAGAATTCCATTGCAACTCGGAGTGCTGCCACAAGGAGTGTGATAACTGAACCCCTATTGTCACTGGTGTTGTGGCCGGGGGGCGCAGGTGGAGTGGGGGTGGGGCCACGGCTGCGGGAGCGGTGACGCCGGTGGCGGCAGCGTAGGATAGGCCCTCGGCGACCGGCCGGTAGCCGAGGGCCTAATCGCTACGCCCGTCCACGGGCGTAGCGACAGACATTTTCGAGGGGAGGGGGTTCTCGCCATACTTCATGTATGTTCGTACGTGTGTTTCTATGGGTACGCGTATATACGTGCGCCTGCAAAATTTGAAAAAAAATTCGGGGGTTTTTAACCTCCAAATCCTCCCCCTGGCTACACCACTGTTTTCGCCAATCTTGATTAGCTTCTATTTATGCTCTCTAATTATACACTACAACTTGCACATGATACACTTCATGCTTTTCTTGGCATCATCGACTCTTGGCTTCATTAGGCCGTGCCGAGAAATTGAACGTAGCATATCTATGCATACCCCTTCTGTGTTCTTTCACAGCGGTGGTCTAGTGCTCATCGACTTGTTGCCATTAGAAAGCAAGATAAAGTTTGTAGATCTGCCAGCTCATGGAAGATGAAGTTGTTATGGGACGCCATCTGAGAAAAAAAAAGAATCGATCATCACTTCGGTCAAAAGAGGCACCGTCGAAGACTCTCGGAATTACACGTACACAAATACGAGGACCTGTGAGTGATCATGGGACGCGTAATATGAATTTTTTTGGTTTAGTCCTCAGAGGCGGCAAGCTATTTCTTGGTCCACAATAATTCATTTGCATTTATTTCCTAATCCGAATGCCGGGCTATGCTTCGCTTTTTGCACGTTGGGTTATTAGGTTATATCTAAGAAAAAAGAAAGCAAATCCGTAAACCCATTTGTCACGAGCGACAGTAGACGACGCTCGGTTTGTGTCTCGCGCTTTCGCGCGAAGAAAACGAAGAAGATCGACGCCGAGCTCGCACGCGCTCGGGCGGCTTCGCAGAATAAAGAAGAGGGCCTGGTAGTCCCTTCCTGGTCTCCAATGTGTTCGGTCGTCTTTCTTACGCCGCCTCGGAACCCATATTATCCGACGGCCACAACCATAACATTACCGTTATTTTGGTTACCATGTATTCATATAGCAGATGACGTTAAAGCACATTTTAACAGCGAAGCCGCTTCAACACGCCGTAACTTGTCTGTCGGAAACAGAAAGTATCATCATGAATCCGCACACGCCCTCAACATCCTGTTCAACTTCGTCCTCTTCTGCTTCGCTCCCAGAACACGTGCGCCGATTCCTCTAGCGTGGCCTGCAGCAATCATGAGCGAGCACAGAGAGATAGATAAAGAGAGAGAGGGAGAAAGAAAGAGATTTAAAGAAATATAAAGAGAAATTCTGGGCGAAAGAATATTCTTCTGGAGGCGGGCTTCGACCACGCGTACCCTCGATTCGAAGGCGAGTGTCCGAACCACTCGGCTATCCAGACAGGCTAGCAAAGCGTAACGTAGCCTTGCATATTAAAATGTATCAAGGGGGTGAGAAAGAAAATTGAGCGTGAGGAGGGCAGACATGATGGCGAGGAGGAGGGAAAGGAGGAGGCTAGAGAGGAAAGCATGTCATAGAATGAATGAGAAATAAAGAAATAGAGAGAAAGAGAGAGAGAGAGGTAGACAGAGAGAATCAAAGAAAAAGACAAAAAGAAATAGTGTGAGACTCAGAGTGAAAGGGATAGAAAGAAGTAGGATGCAAGCGAGAAATAAAGAGAAAGAAAGGAATGGAGGAGGAGGATGAGGAAAGGCAGAAAGGGCAAGAAATAAAGAGATTGATACACGTAAAGAAATGGAAATACACAGATAAAAAAAGGCATAGAAAACGAAAGTTATATAAGAAGAAAGAAAAAAGTTACAGTTTCGCCGCAAGGCCGAAGCAATGAACGCGATAGCAAGAAACTAATGCTATACGAAGTGAGGCTCGCCAATGGATACTCTCAGTTTGAACAGCGCTCCTGTTGCAAAGGCGGCCGAAGCAGCGAAGGAAACTAGCTTGCTTCAAGTGTCGAGCTGGTGACACTTGATAGTTCGCGCTCATCTTCTGTTTGTTCGTTTAGCGGCGTCCCTTGAGCTCGAGTTAATTTCGTACGCTCCGTAAGATGAGTGCGGACATCACGGTGAAAGCGTGAAACATCCCTCTTCCCCTCACCACGAGAAAACCGCGCGAACAGACAGCGCTAGGGCAAGGTTCTCCCTGCGCAAATATAAGAAGAAGCGAGCGAGCTCGCCCACGCCCTCCTCGCGCCATCTCGCTGGTAATGAAGAAACGCTTATAAGCGCCTGCCGCCTCTGAGTCCTGCCATTGGGGAAGGGTGTGTATATAACGCTCGCCGTTAGCTACCTGAAGGATCTGCGCTTTCTGGCGTAGTTGGTTAGCGCCTCGCGCCGCTGTACAATAGGTCGCTGGTTAGATTCCGCGTTTCGGAAGCATCTTTCTGAATTAGTTTGCTTTGGTACATTGATATATATATATATATATATATATATATATATATATATATATATATATATATATATATATATATATATATATATATATATATATATATATGTGTGTGTGTGTGTAACGCTATGAATGAAAGACGGGCCGTGGCTCATACGCCATACTTTTATTCTAATGCACGCGCCACCTCTTCCTCGTCGGCTTCTCATGCCATGGCTTCATGTGTCACACGATTCCCCCTCCCCCCGAAAGAGTGCGCGAGGTACTAACAAAAGTGAACGAGGAGTCTTATACGAGAAAATCAGGCCAATAGTTCCATGTCCCTAATGAGTTCAATGACCTCGCCAGTACTTTAGAACACGGTTCAGCAGTCCGGTGATGTCCAGCACAGCTCTGGTGGGCGTGGCTGGCTGTTCCACAGCAGGTGACATGGGGTTCCCCGGCGCCTGCATGCTGAGGAAAACACGGCTTGAGCTCCCGTGAAAAACGAAAACGGCTGGGAGACCTTGTAGCATTGGCAGGTCAAATGTCGTAGGCGTCGGGGTCTTTGTCGTGGCTTGTACACGCTGTTTGACTCTCGTTTGCGTGTTCGTTGACCGAAGATGATGGAGCGATGTCTGTGTTCTTGACGAGAACATGGGGTGGTTTCTTGCTTCTTTCGTCGTTGCCTGTGGTTTTGTCGCAGTTGTCTTGATCTGTGGCGCGGAAAGCATCCTTGGCGACGCTCCTTAATGCGGAGGTGTCTCAGATGTTGAAATTGTTGTCGGTTTCGTTGGTGTCTCTTCTGGAGAACTCCTTTATGCCGCAAGTGTTCTTTAGATGTAGTTTCAGTTCGTCGTTGTCCTTGTTCGAGTAACCGTTGTAGGCTCTGGGGTTCTTCGAGCTTCTTCTTTTGGCATTGCTGTTGTTGCGGGACTGGCTGAGGTGGGCTTCCTGGAGTAAGATGAGTCTGGTTTTCTTTGCAAGTTGATGTGATCAGCAAACAGTCGGTACTCGGTGGTCTATTGTAAGGCGTGTCTGGCGATGAAAGTAGTGTGCCAGAATCATCAGCAACCTTCCCAGGGTGTTCTGAGATGCCGTTCATTGTGGATGTTTCAATCAGTTGGCAGCGCGCAGGGTTTAGTGAATTCGAAACTTCTGTATTGCTTTGGCTCTCAGGTGAGTGATCACTGGACGCTACAGCAGCAGCCATGACATCACCAGGTTTCGATTGCGAATGTAGGTACGAAAGCGTGCCATGAGCGTTATGAGCAACTGAAGCGCCACTTGATGCAAAACCAGGTGGTGCGGCACGTATGCGATGTGACGAATCAGCTGCATTTGGTCGTTCAATAACGTCTGGAGCACTATGGTGCAGTGAACAGGTAGAAAATGCCGATTTCTTTGCCCATGGGAAACCTGGCGGTAGGTTCGGTCTTTTGGGAAAAGGGTCTGGATGCGTTTCGGTCAGCAGATGCTTTACCTTGTCAGCTTGGAATTGTAAATTCCTAGTCGGTGTTCGAATGTGTGAGGGATATTCTGAAGATTCATAAGATGGTACAATCGTCGCTAATTTTCTCACATGAGGTCTTGTTTGGCAAATATGCTTGCTGCGTGAAGAGTTCTCGTTACTGTGATGAAAAGGCTCCAGCTGGTGGGTTATGGACAAGTCTTCATCGTACTCTTTAAATCGAATGATCATTTCTTCTTTGATTTTTTTCCAAGATTCGTTGTTTTGGAAGATGTGCGTGAGGTAAAAGCGGAAGGCCTCACCGGTGACGTAGTCGTTGAAGTTTTTGACCCTCTCCCGTTCTGGCCATGATGCAGCGGTAGCGTGGACCTCGAAAAGGTGGAACCAGTCTTCTACAGGCCCATCGTCCGCCGATCCAGCGTACTTCGGGATGTCGAGGTCTGCCGATGATGCTGCCATGAAGCTGGTCACTGTATGCAGCGATGATCTGCACAGGTGGTCTGTATGTGGTCAGGGCGTCTTGTTGGGAACGTTGATGATGCGTGGCTGATGAAGTGGCTGCCAGGTCTTCATCCTGTCGACTTGTGTAACGCTATGAATGAAAGACGGGCCGTGGCTCATACGCTGGTTGGTTGGTTGGTTCCTCAGTACTTTGGCTCAACCCACTGCGGGGGATAGGCCATGAAGCGGACGGTGCTTTGCTTAGGAAACTAATTCACTTCGTGAAGGAAAAAGCTGAAATGAAATGTTTAGCCTTTACATATAAACTCGCAAGATTTAAAGAAGAGAAAAAAGAAAAAAAACGCCTATATAGAAACAACAACAAGAACAATAAAAAAATATATATATATACAGTTGCATATAAGACAACTGAGGCTACACTCAACATTCAATTCTTTTGGATTCTCGTAAAAAATTAGAGACAGCGTTGAAAACGCTCCTGTGGCTAAAACCAAATATGGTTGCCCCAAATGAAAGAATCACCGGAAGTGACAAATTCAAGCCCAACTTCCGCAGGGGTTCTTCTAGTAGTCTTTTTCTTTGTGTTTTAAATCTTCGGCACGTCAAAAAGAAGTGCTCCAGAGATTCCCTCTCATTACAGTGGAGGCATAACGGTGACTGAGCCAGACCCGACCTGTGAAGGTAAAAGTTCAGTGGTGGGACTCGACAGCGTAGCCTTGTAATTTGTATTTCTTCCTTCCTAGATGAACACCATCTGCTCTTCCAAGGAAACTTTAGCTGTGGGAAATCTGATGAAAACAAAGGAGATTTATCGAAGTTATTGGCCGTGGTACGCTTTTCAAATCTCGCTGCTGTGACATACGCTGACGTGGGCAATACAGACAAAATAGGGCCATCATGGGATGATATTGCCAGTGCATCCGCATATTCATTGAGTGCTAGCCCTCTATGGCCTGGTACCCACACTAATCGAACCAGCCGTACATGCCTGGGAATCATCGAATAGAACGTCTGTATGGTACTCGATAAATTAGGTGCACTTAACGCAGAACAGACAGAGAGGCAGTCTGTTAGTACAACCACTGCTGATAGACACTGGGGCAATTTACTCAATGCTAGGACTATTGCCAGCAATTCAGCCTGGTAAATAGGGGTGAAGTCCGGTAACCGAATCGAGAATGACCAGTCTAGAGAGAATGATACAATTCCCACACCTGCCTTCTCTTCACAAACGGACGCATCAGTCGCTATCACAGTATTAGTTTCTAACGTGGCCAGATGATCTTCCAAAATGCAATTTAGATATTTATATGGTAAATTTTTCGCGTTCTTGGGATATATATCATCAAATTCAATCCTAATTGTTTCTACAGTGCTGAGTATCTGTACTTCCCAGAGGTGAACTTTTAATGGGTCCAAAAGTCTCTGTGTAAAAATGACCTGGGGGCAACGTAATCTAGACCATTGGTGGTTAAAAAATGAGGCTTGCTGGTTAATGAAGACATACTGTGACCTCCTCTGTGGAGAAGCATAGATTTTTAGGAATGTACGTACTGTTAAAATATGAAATCTTTTGATAAGAGACGGCAGGCGTGATTCTTCGTATAGAATATTGTTTGCAACAAATTTTGGTAGCCCCAGACATAATCGTAATGATTCACGTTCTAACAAAACCAATGGTCGAACTTTATAAGCCGGAGAGCCAGAAAACAAAACGCAGCCGAATTCTAGAATTGGTCGAATGTACATGCAATAAATCATGACGAGCACGTCTCTGCGCAAACCGGCACGTTTATTGCTGAGCCTACGCAGCATCCCTACTGCGCGTGCTCCCTTAGTAGCCATGTTTTCTATATGGGGTCTCCAGTCAAGTTTGTCGGTATAGGTTACTCCTAAATACCTAATTGACTCGACCTGAGGTATCACGGCTTGTCGGTAAAGTAATGAAATTTGCACTGGTACATTTTGTGCGAAAACAACAATTGCACTTTTATTAATATTTAGCGATAAATTAATACCCTCTAGCCACGTTTCCAGGCTATTCATATATTTCTGCAGGGTTTGGTAAAGAGTGTGAATGTCTGCTGACGTAGCGAAAAATGCGATATCATCGGCATACACATACACCTGCACGTTCTGCTGTATGGGAATAGAACATAGCAGAATATTAAATAATAAGGGTGATAACACTGAACCCTGCGGGAGGCCTCTCGTTTGCTTATATTTTGAAGAACTGACACCAGATTGCGAGCAATAAAATTCTCTATCCCTCAAGAAAGCATAGACCCTTGCCACAAAGTATTCTGGCAGTCCTAAGTTCTGAAGCGAATTTATCAGTTTCACATGCTCCACACTGTCATAGGCTTTGGTGATATCTAAGGTTACTAAAGCTGAATATTGTTTATGATATCGAGCAAGCTGTATTCTACTTTCTAGATCAACATGTGCACACCAAATGGAACAACCACGCCTGAAACCAACTTGACATGGGCTCAGTGTCATTTTTTCTGACATCCAGCGATCTACCCGGCTATGTAAAATTCTCTCGACGAGTTTTACTAGATTTGATGTGAGTGCTATAGGCCTGATATTATCTAATGCACGCGCCACCTCTTCCTTCCTCGTCGGCTTCTCATGCCATGGCTTCATGTGTCATATATATATATATATATATATATATATATATATATATATATATATATATATATATATATATATATATATATATATATACATACATATACGGTGCAAGACAACGGCGACGGCGACGGCAAAATCCAGCTGAGACTGTCCATACAATTGCTATCGCAATAAAAGAAAATTGGCAACTGAGCAAAACAGCAAACGCCAGGACTACATAGGTGCCCTTCAGCGCACCGCTGGCTTTCAATAGTGCACAGGTTCATGCTGGGGGTTAAAAGAGCGTGTATATGGTGCCTTATCTGCCTTTGGAACGTCGCTGTTGCAAATTGCCAATACATTTTAGTGTACAAGTCACAGCTTTATTTATTCAGTGAACAAACACTAAGGTCTTTTTACTTTGTTTGCGCGTACCTAGCCTATGGAACAAGATCCTGTGCGAATGGGTGCATGCAGCGATACATCAGGGTTACGGAACCGGCATCAAGAGAAAGAAGAGCAGTCGATAAACGACGTCATAGTCATTGTGCAGTGCTTCTTTTTAGTCGACGTACGGATCCACCCATGCCCTCCTCCGAAAGCATTCTGCAAAGAACACGGTCTTACTCTGCCTCCAGAATCGGAGGCAATGCAAGATTTGTCACCCCACCTGGTTTTGCACTGCCTCCGGGATTGGCGCACCGATGACCAAGTTACGTCATCACATCATCACATGATTTTTCGGATTACTCATGTTGACGCCTACGCTCAATTTCCGCGCTTAATGTGGCACACACACACACACACACACACACACACACACACACACACACACACACACACACACACATATATATATATATATATATATATATGTGTGTGTGTGTGTGTGTGTATAATAATTTAATAAATATATATATATATATATTTATTAAATAAATCGGACTATATCCAAGAGGGCAACCGCCAATTAACTAACACCTCTTTTTACAAACCACTTTATAAAGACCCAACTCTAGAACATCAAGCAATAATAAACACCGCACTGTGGAGCTCGGAGAGTTAGATCCTAAAATTTCTAAGGCCCTTACTGTAGCACGTGCTACACCAGGACGGTTTTATATGCTTCCGAAAATACACAAGAAAGGAAACCCCGGCAGACCAATTATTTCGGGAAGAGGTACCCTCACCGAACCAATATCAAGCTACATAGACTCCCTAATTAAGGACATTCCGCCTACACACTCCTCCTACCTACGTGATACCAACCACTTCATACGGATCATCAACGATATAAAAATCCCTGATGGTGCCTTTCTTGTAACTCTTGATGTAACTTCCCTTTACACTAATATTCCCCATAAAGACGGCATCAAAACATTAGTAGAGTCCTATAGTGAGCACAAATGTGATGACTCGCCAAGTCCAACAGTAATTGAAACCCTTGCGAAGCCGGTACTTCAACTCAATAGCTCTGAGTTTCATAACCAATACTATCTACAAATAAATGGCACTGCTATGGGGACTCGAATGGCACCCAACTACGCTAATATTTTTATGAATGATCTTGAAACTAAGTTCTTGTCAACCCAGAAAATTAAGCCCCTTCTTTACAAACGCTTCTTAGATGATATCTTTATCATTTGGACGGATACACAAGAGAGCTTAATTAATTTTATAGAATCCTTCAACAAAGCTCATCCAGACATAACTTTCACTCACACATACTCAAGAACTGAAATCAATTTCCTCGACGTCCACGTAAAAGTAAAAGACGGGTCCTTGACTAGTACCGTTTACAAAAAGCCTACAGACAGACAGCAGTACCTTCACTTCGATAGTTGCCACCCTCGTCACTGCAAGACGAGCATCCCGTACTCGCAAGACCACCGATTCAGGAGAATTTGCTCCCGCCCCGAAGACTTTGAGGCCAACGCAAATAACTTGCGCAACGCACTTGCGAAGCAACACTATCCTCCTTCTATAGTCAACGACGCCATACGTAAAGGGGCAAACCTAGATCGCCAACAACTACTTTATCAGCAGAAAGAATTAAAACAAGAGGGACGGAAAAACTTGGTTCTAACATTTGGAAGCAACCCCCCTAACGTAAACAAAATTCTAAAGAGACACTACAACATCTTACAACAGAGTAAACGACTATCAAGAATTTTCACTTCCCCTCCGCGAGTCGTTTATAGACGCCCCAAAAACATTAAGGATTACCTTGTACGTTCGAAAACCGATAAGGCACCTGTAACTGGATGCCAGCCATGCGGTAAGGCTCGTTGCAAGGTGTGCAAACACGTACAGACAACTAAATTTGTTGAAAGCACGCATTCCAATTTCAAATACTCTCTTCACTCAAACCTTAACTGTGACAGCTCTAATGTAGTATACCTCCTCGAGTGCGGAGTATGCAGTATTCAATACATAGGTCAGACAGACACGGCCTTCCGCACCCGCTTTAATAACCATCGTTCCCATGTTAATTCGCTTCCGCGTCTTCCTCTGTCTCAGCGTATAAATTCCGAAAACCACCCATTTGATTCCATCAAGGTTACACTCCTGCAAAGTGGTTTCTCCAGTACAAGGGAGCGTGAACAGCGCGAATCCTATATGATTTATAAATTGAATACATTGAAGGCTGGCCTAAACATCAATCCGGGCATACTGTCTTCAATTCGTGCTCTGGAAGATTCAAGTTAATGATAATCTTAACTGAAGATCTCTCTTTTTTATTATTTTCTTACTTTTTATTATAGTTTATTTTATTATTTTTTCGGACATCGCTTCAGGAGCACGCTGTCGGACATACAGCAGGCTCACACGCATTCCAATCTTAAGGTATTCTCCATTTTCTTCATAAGCATTAACTGGAGCCACAAACCGGAGACCGTGACCACCTGTTTTTTAGTGAATGTGCCTTTGTACACTCTTCCCGGACTTTTACTAAGCTTTTTGAGTTGACTGCCTTTAAGCGCTTATCCCTTCTTGTGAAGCTTCATCCCCTCACAGGCTTCAGGAGCAAATGTGGAGGGGGGGAACCGAAGACGTGAGGTGTGACAATGGGCTGGAGGAATGCACCCATGTTGTGTTGGGGCTTCAAAGCATTGGAACTCGTCTAGTGACTACAGGAATGTACCTCACCTGGACGATCTTTGGATATCAGCGGAGTTTTTGTTTTCTTTCTTTTCTCTTCTTTTCTCTTTTTTTATTATTCAGGAAACACGTGTGTTTCGTAGGCCAAAGTATGTGCACGTGGGGTGTTGACGATTATTTCTTGTTCTCTTTTTTTTCTTTTTTTCTCAAGAAACACGTGTTATTCTTATGTCAGTCAAAGTATGTGCACAAGCGTATTCGCGACTTATTTCGGCAGGTTTCTTACCTTTTTTTTAACACGAAAGTGTTTTATGCCGGGGTCCACCAAGATTTCAGTGACGTATTTCCGTCACGGAAATGACGTCGAAAAAAATTACACTATAAGATGTCAAAGAAAAAAAGTTCAGCAACGGGCATCGAACCCACGACCGCTCGGTCCGCATCAACAGATGCCGGGCACGCTATCCACTGCGCCACGGCCACAGACTCTATAAGCTTTACAAACGCGCCTTTTATATCTACCACTCTCCCGGTCGGCGAGGTGGTGGTGCCCTCTGGGAGCAGTAAAGTAAAGCAATTCTTCATTACTGTGGCCTCCGCGATTAGCACCTGCAACGCGTTACACGTCCGTCCCATTCGGCGCGTTTTTAATGGAAGTTCACTTTTGTCACGGCCTTACCACACCGTGAGGCGGCGATCTTAGCGCAAGCGTCGTAAAAGCGTCGGCCTCACTCATAGCATCATGCCAATCCAAGCCAAAAATAGCTCTGCGACGCGCGCCTGCCTCACCTGGCTGTAACATCGTGTTCCCCACTCACGTGCTGTCCCCGAGAAAAATCGCGGCCGGGCTACTGGGGCAGCACGACGCGCTTTGCGTTTCCCTCTAGTCCGGCCGTGGTGTTCAATCACATTTTAACACGCCGCGGGATGGCGACCAAGTTCTGCGTCCAATATGCGACGCTCTTATGGCTATTACTCCTCGTTCTCTGATTACGCTTTCACCGTTAACTACTACAGCTACCACAAGGGTTTGTTTAATCATTTACCACGGACGTTAGTCGTCGAGATGAAGACGTACCACCAATTGTCAAAGTGGGTGCATCAACGTTAAACGGTACTGTAGCTGCCAGGCATCAATTTACATTGTACAAACTCTCTTATATCAATGTACAATAAACATTTAGTTAATTCTGTGAGGGCACCATTTACTTTCGTGTTATTCCGATTCCTATGACGGAGGGATCGACCATCTTTTTTCTCTTTTTTCTGTATGTACTTTTTCTTAACCTTTTTCTCTTTCTCTCGGCTCGGAGAACGATGATATAAAAGCGCACCGAAGCCTGGTAAATTTCATCCTGATGAAGATCGGTCTCCGATCGAAACGTCGACAAATAAACAGTTTTTTAGAAGCGTATACCTTTTTCCTATATATATATATATATATATATATATATATATATATATATATATATATATATATATATATATATATATATATATATGTATATATATATATATAGAGAGAGAGAGAGAGAGAGAGAATTTCAATTGATCGTGAGAGATTGTTTTAAGGCTACACAAGATTTTCCCAAGTGCTTCCATTCTCTAGCACCAACAGGCACGTGATATGTTGTTGATCTCAGCATTTCAGGCATTTAATCTTAATCTCTGGTATTTGAAAATCTATTTATTCCACAATAAGTCTTCTTCTATTTTTCTACACCTGTAATAAACTCGCAGGCTTGAAATGTATGGGCAATTTGTAATCTGTAACATCAGTTCCGGTCAAACAAAAATTATAAATTGAATATTTCATATTTACGAAACGGCGCCACTAAGTAAGACGAAAACACAATGTAGCACATGAAACACAAGCGCCGAACCCTCAACTGAACTTTTATTCACATGCAACTGTTTTGCCTTACTTTGTGACGCCGTTTCATAAATATGAATCCTTACCAACTAGCCCAATTGACAGGCCTAGAAATTTAATGTGGCTCGCGGCACCGGGCATATGATAGGCTTGTCCAAAATTGGCCACGCCAGAAACGTGGAAAAATGTACGCATCGTTTTAAAGCCCGCCGAAGAAACAGCGGAACGTGGCAAGCCTTTACAATTGATCTCTAAAATGCTACACACCACCGCTAAAGGAATATATATATATATATATATATATATATATATATATATATGCTGCGCCCGCAGCGGGAGGCCGCCATATGCACGCGCTCGCGATCTCACTGAAGGCTAGCGGCGCAT